>NC_064642.1:731486478-731789508 GCF_023864345.2 Schistocerca serialis cubense
CCCAAGGAGCCCAAGGCTAAATTTTAACATTTCTGACATCGCAGCAGTAGGCAAGATAAAATTAACTCAGTTAACAAAATACAATAACACCAAAACTCAAATACAAACTAAAATTTAACACACACGGCGACAACCGCCAGCTTACAATACTTCAAAACATTATTCAATCTCTTAGTCGCGCAGCTGTCGTTACCAAGGGGAGTGTGCGAACCAACTTGAAGCAACTATAACATGGCAGAGACCAAATTACAGATTCGGCAGTCTGTGCAGAGAGGTCGGCAAAAAACGGTAAACAAGTCAGGAAACGATCACCGTCGCCCACATACACACTCGCGCACGGGCACAGAGGAGCCAACATTAAGCCAGGGAAATAGGACAGGCAGGGTGCAAGAAAAACAATTCGTCACGGGGCCAACCAAACCACTGGACGGGAGGTACCAAAATTCACTCACCTTAAACTTTACGTACGACGCCCGGGTGAGGAAACGGGAAATCGTACTGGGAAAGGGCAGCAAAAACCACAGACAAACAAACAGAATCCCATAAATTACAAAACATAAGTTAATCAATTATCCCCTAGAACCCTTGAACTTGGCACAAGCGAAATTACAGGCCACAGGATCCAAAGGCACTATGCAGAAGAGTAAGGAGTGAAAAGGTTAAACAAAGTTCTGCAGCGGCACAATAAAACGCCAAGAAAAACACACTAAGTAAGGTACATCACCCCACAGAATGCCGAGAAAAATGAACACTGGGGTTTGCCCACGATTCCGACACAATCATAACAACGAAGATAATCTTCTTAGCCATAGCACGCTGAAACACACAAACAGCACCAAACTTCCGAGGACGGAAAAGTGCTCCCCTGTAAACTATATCCGGGAGCAGCACAGCCACAAGCTCCTGCCGAGGCGCGGTCCAGGGAAATCGCCGCGAGAAAGATGATGCAGCGCGAGTATTGTCAGCCAGACCTCAGCAAGGCGCGGTCAGACAGGGCAGGAAAGCTGGCAATCAGGCGACGACTGCAACCACCGACCCGGGGAGCTGCAGGTAACACCAGCCCCGGGCAGCGACAGCGCGGAGGGACCCACCGTCCGACGCAGAAGGCAATGCTCGCGCCGCTCCCGCCCAAACTTGACAGTCCGCTCACACGCCCCCGGTCAGAGACGGCGCCACCAGCCGCTAGGAGACGTCCCGCAACATCGAAAGAACCACCACTTGGAGGCCCAACGACCGAGAATCGATCGGGAATATCGCCGCCTCGGCACAGTAAGAAAACATATGATCGAAGGAATATTTCCCTAAGCACTGAAATTCCTGACTGCATGTACAGCAGAAGCAGGTCTCATTATTGTAAGTTACAAATCTCCATTTAATTAGTTGTGACGTCACATACTGCAAGTTTATCACACACAAAGTACGAAAAGGAAGTTTTGGCCAACAATGAAAGTATCCAGGTCAAGGAAAATTACCAGCAGTGGGTATAGTTGTACACTTCATTTAAATTTGTTTTTCATTTCTTCACACATTAGGATAATAATGTCGGACGTCCTGTCATGAAAACAGCATTTACATGAAATCTTTTATTCCACTCCAAAGTACATCGATGGTGGTGCTAGACGGCGTTTCACCACCCCAAAGCACCAGGCAGAACCTGGTCAGCGAAGCGTGGTGGGATCAGCTAAGGGCCTCTTGTCAAAGTCAACAGGCACTGGCCAGGTTAGGCAGTGCGGTCAGCGCTCCAGCGGTGTGGCGCTCACTCAGGCCCCGAAGCAGGGCGGTTCGCAGTAGCTGGAGCGAGCAGCTACATATACTGACAAACGCATCAGTGTGGGGTGCACCAGAACGTGCAGAATCAAACTGTGGACGCCAGTGTGGTTGGTAGCGGCTCACAGCAGTGATATGTGCCCCAACAGGCCTTGCAAACAACAGAGTTTGCCCTCGAGGGTGGTGACAGGTGTGCAGCTCGGTGAACCAGGCGCGAACTATCGAACGCCAGGGGATGGAAGTTAACTAACGAAACGGTCTGACAGTTGGAAGGCAACATAGCAAAAGCAGTTGAGCTTAGGACGGACAGCAGGCCTGCTGGTGGAAGGTGGCAGAACAAGTTCACCTGCCACTCTGGTTAAAGTGTATTCCTCATGGCAAAATGGCGCTATCCAGAACTAGTGCCAGGGTAGCTACGGTGCACCATGGGCTATAGATGGCATTGGTGACCAATGACTGCGGAAATGTGTGCGAGTGAATATACGTGCAACTGCTGAGCGGCTGACGGCTTAGATAAACTATGAGTCCACCAACAGAGTCTTCTCACCGACTGTACCGTGAATATTGCTGTGTATGGCCCTCTGCAGAAGCATACACCCATGGCCACTGCTGTTCATCAGCGATGAAGGCTGAAATTTGGAGGCCAATATAACAAGTGAGCATTCACAGGTTGCCTTTTCAGATGAATCACGTTTTATGCTCCCGCAGACAGTTCGTCGTTGGCATGTATGGCGTGAGACGTCTGAAATGAAATACATTGCATAAATCGTGGGTTACGCTCTTGGGAATGTTTTCGTGGCATTCCCTCTGTGATCTTGTCATTGTGGAAGGCACAGTACTTCACTACAAGGACGCATCTATCCTTGGAGAGCATGCCCACCCCTAGATGCAGTTTGCTTTTCCTGAGCTCTCACTGTACGTGCATGTTTCGAACAGCAGCAGGATGAGTTTATTGCACTTCGCTGACCAACAAACTCTCCGGATTTAAACCCAATCGAGAATCGATGGGACCACCTCGATCGCCATGGATTGAAAATGGTTCAAATGGCTCCAAGCACTATGGGAGCCTAACAAAAAAAAAAAAAAAAATGGCTTTGAGCACTATGGGATTTAACATCTGAGGTCATCAGTTCCCTAGAGCGTAGAACTACTTAAACCTAACTAACCTAAGGACATAACACATAGCAATGCCCGAGGCAGGATTCGAACCTGTGACAGTAGGAGCAGCGCGGTTCCGGACTGAAGTGCCTAGAACCGCTCTGCCACAGCCGTCGGCGTGGAATAAGACATGGCCATTGAGTATCCACGACGTCACCACCTCAGCGTTTACATTGTGCCAGCAGTTTCACTGCCCTGACTCTGCCATATCAGTCTAGTGACTTCAATTTTCAGGTGCCATTTCTGTGGTGTCCGCATAACACGCATACTGCGTCCTACACAAAAACAATAAACCGTAATGTCCACTGTACTGCGGTTTCTTGCGTCAGTGTCTTCTCCTAATTTGGCCATGGGATTATTCTGCTGGGAGAGGTGGAGCTATGGTGCAACATGCACCACAGATTGAGAAGATCTAGTCCATTGGATCGTAGACAATCTACATCTCTGGGAAAGGTGTCGACAACGCGTGTCACGTACTGTACAGTCACATTAATGCGATTACCTATTACAAGCATGAATAACCACACTTTGTAGCGCACACGGCAGCGAGACGACCAGGAAAAGACGCGAAGAGGTTTTTGAAGGTTAAAGACAGGGTTGTAGAACCATGCTGACTCTAGTGCCATGTCCAGCTGCGCTACATTGTCCAGTTAATCCATGGTTCGCCGGCCGCTGTGGCCGAGCGGTTCTAGGCGCTTCAGTCAGGAACCGCGCTGCTGCTACGATTCCTGCCTCGGGCATTGCTGTGTGTGATGTCCTTAGGTTAGTTAGGTTTACGTAGTTCTAAGTCTAGGGGACTGATGACCTCAGACGCTTCGCCCCATAGTGCTTGGAGCCATCTGAACCATTTTCAATCCATGGCGCAAACCGTCCGATCGAGGTGGTCCAACCGATTCTCGATTGGGTTTAAATCTGGAGAGTTTGTTGGTCAGCGAAGTGCAATAAACTCATCCTGCTGCTGTTCGAAACTTGCACGTACAGTGAGAGCTGTGTGATACGTTACATTGTCCTACCGGTAGGTGCCATCGTGGTGAGGAAAAGCAAACTGCATCTAGAGGTGGACATGCTCTCCAAGGATAGATGCGTCCTCGTAGTGGAGTATTGTGCCTCCAGAATGACGAGATCACAGAGGGAATGCCACGAAAACATTTCCAAGATCGTAACCAACGATTTATGCAATGTATTTAATTTCAGACGTTTCACGCCGTACAGGCCAACGATGAACTGACTGCGGGAGCATAAAACGTGATTCATCTGAAAAGGCAACCTGCGAATGCTCACTTGTGATATTGGGCTCCAAATTTCAGCCTTCATCGCTGATGAACAGCAGTGGCCATGGTTGTATGCTTCCGCAGAGGTCCACACACAGCAATATTCACGGTACAGTCGTTGAGAAGACACTGTTGGTGGACCCATAGTTTATCTAACCGGTCAGCTCCTCAGCAGTTGCACGTATATTCACTCGCACATATTTCCGAAGTCATTGGTCACCGCTGCCATCTATGGCCCATGGTGCACCGTAGCTACCTCGGCATTAGTTTTGCAAGCGCCATTTGGAATGAGCAATATACTTTAACCAGAGTGGCATGCGAAGAGTTTATAAACTAAGCCGTTTCAGAAATGCTTCTGCACTTTGCCCTAAGGCCAATGATCTTTTGAAGTCAGATAAATCGCTCCGTTTCCGCAATGCAACTAGGATTGCACTACTTACCATCCACCGACATGCTTTGTGTCCCTTCACTGCTAGTCCTGCCACCTTCCACCTGAAGGTGGTTACTGCATGTTGACGTGGAACATAGACAGTGATCACATTAATGTTTCTGGTCAGCGTAGTTTCACATATATGTAAAATACATTTTGATTCTCCTTATACAAGCCAATGGGAATATAATGTTCATTGGCTACTTGCTTAGCTAATCATTATTTTCGAAGACTAGTCAACTAACGAACTGATGCACAGTACCACAACCCGTCATTACAACACTGCAACGTCCATCGTTACTGTACTGTTGCACATGCTGGAGCATCTGCTCTTCAGTAATACGTCCTTTTTGAAGTCCTGTTAGCTCATGCAATGAATAGAGAAGTTTGGGTTCCAAGGAGTCAATGAGGCGAGTTACATTATGGGCTGGGAATACTTTCATGGTTTATGTAGACAGTACAACAAAGGTTCTGTTACATTCACAATGGTAGTCCTCGATATGGTAACTGGAACAAGAAACGTTGGCCCTGAGACGTTACAAACTGTGCCATTAATTAACAAAGGACTACCTTGCAGCTACAATCGTATCACACCTCTAGGCAGACCTTGCTCATTGAATTTTACAACAACCACTTTTTACATAGAAAATATCGAATGTACTCTAGCTGTACAACAACCACTTTTTACATTGAAAATATCGAATGTACTCTAGCTTTTTAAAAGTAAGGTATCCCAAGGGCCTCAATCTGCTCCGCTTTGCCTGGAAATAATTGTACTTTGCATTCCTCTACATCAGTTTGGACCACTTGTGTTGGGCATATTATTACCTGCTCCCTCTGACAACAGTTGGGTTCATATGCCTACATGATCACATAATTGTTCTCTTTAGGAAATTTCCATTAATTATTCAGTTTCTGTTTGTATGTACTTTCCAAAATCCCCCCATTATACTGGTTAGGAGTGGACTGTAAAACATTCATCCTATGTGTTATTATCAGCTTCCAAAAATTGGACCAGTGTTGAGCATAGTGGGGGTCGTTTCCTACTGGTGCGATGTGACAAAGTAATGACTGGACTGGTTTGACAGGTGTGGTGATGAGCACTAACCCAGCTGGTAATTCCCCTGGGCACTGTACATGCTACCCAGGAAGTGTTCAGGGGGTAACAGTTTAGGACTTCCTGTCCGCAAACCTGTTCAACAAAACTAAGGTGGTCAGTATAATATTCAGACTCTAATTCACCATACTAATAGCCATGTTCACACAGTCTATGTTTACACAGTCTACCAATTCCGCTGTAAACTTACATAGCATTTGTGTCTTGTTCAGTACACTCCAATTCAAGTTTGCAAACTGCATTGTATGCCACTCAGCTGTAGCTTCGTTACTATCCACTATTTCTCTCATCCGTTCGAGAGCATCACATAGTTCCCATATAGTCTGTCCCTGTTACCTTCAGCAGCCAACCACACTATCTTATATTGGTGCAATGTACGCAAAACCAAATCCACCTCTCGCCATAATTTTTTCCACATATTTTCGGAGGAAATATGTAACCATTGGTTTTCCCCCATTCTCTGTCTCAAAGTCCAACCTTTGTACATCGTTTTTCACCTCCCATTCACTATCTGTCGATTTTAGCATCCAGTGGTGGCCAGTCAGGATGAGACTTTCCTGTCTGAAACACAGTACCCTCCTTCCAGTTGTAAATCCTGCAATGCAACTACCTATTCCTCACTAAAGAGGTGCAACTATCCCACAACTGTGATACGTGCCATGGTCATCGATAATGACAACAGTACTGGGGGTAATTTAAACTGCTATCACCCCTCCCCCTACTTCTAGATTGTTCATTATCCACACTCGTAAAAGACACTGATAATTACATAAACACCAATTATGTTACCATATTTCAGTTACAAAAATAAGCTCCCAATAGTAATTAGCGAACACAAGAAAGACTAATTCATTACTTGTCTGAGACACTGGGAAACTTCAGACTGCATGCATCAATTACGGATCTGTTTTTACTGCAACCTGGTTTATGATGAGTCCAAAGTAGTTCACTTCCCTTAAAGCAAAATTATGTTTCTCAATGCTTAACTCTACAGCGCTTTCCAATTGTGCAAAACAGAATTTGACCTGGATTTTCCCTGCTGTCGGTCAGTGTTTAACATTCCTGACTCCTTTGCTTATTTGATGTGGCATAACTCACAACAGTTGTCACTAGCTGTGGCCATGTGCACAGATTTTTGCAGATATGGAAAGTCAGAAAAATATTTTCTTATAAATATAAGTGTAATATTTTTTGAAAGTTACAGCTCCCTCAGCTGCGTCTGTGCTATGGGGGTACAGAAATTGTGATCTTCAGTCATTACTGCTGTTAACAGCATGTCGCCAACGTCCGAATTAACATAGGGCAATGTAATGTGTAATGTAACTTTGTACGATTTTATTACTTCAAATCAGCTATGTTACACAGAAGCCAGATAAATACAAGTTTTTAAGTTAGTAGTATATTTTAATATTCATCACCATAAAATAAGAAAGGCAAATTAAAAATCCTTATCATTGTGATTTCTTGCTCAAACAGTCCACGGATGTATTGCCGGTCCATAGTGTTCAACGGGCACAATATTTCGGCGACCAGACATGTCGCCATCGTCAGGTGCGCTGACGAACTGAACTCTTGAGAGCGGGCGGCCGTCTCAAATCCCCTTCCCCTCCGAGGCGTTCTCTGCGCGGTCCGCGCCCGCAGCGGCGCGTCAGTAGTCGCTGAGACGCTAGCGTCGGCGTCTGTGGTGGCGTCGGTTTCATTGACTCGTCCGCCCTGGTCACCCGTTCGTTTTCTTTGCTGAGCGTCTTTTTATTAGACTCAATGCTAGTTCCCATGCCTTTCTGAGGCTATAGCCACAATCTCGGTTGATGAGTCCGTCCCTGGTACGAATTTCGATAGCATCTCTAAGGACGCTGCCCCAGTATTTAGATGTCTGTGTCAAGACACTGGTATGTTGGTAGTCCATTTCGTAATTTTCGGACAAACAGTGCTCTACGACCGCCGACTCGTTGGGGTACATAAGTCGAGTTTTCCTCTGATGCTCTCTGCAACGATCTTCGAAGGTGCGCACTGTCTGTCCAGTATAAGTCTTCCCACACTGACACGGAGTCTGGTATATGCCGGCCTTCCGCAAACAGAAATAATCTTTGACACTTCCCAATAATGCTCGTGTTTTATTGGGTGGACAAAAGACAGTTCCTCTTCGGTGTTTCGTCAATATTCGTCCTATTTTCCCAGATAGTGCGCCAGTATTCGGCATGTAGGCAATGGCTATCTCTTCCTTCGTTACTTCTTCCGTCTCCACGCGCTGTGCTGTAGAGGTGGGGCGGAAAGCACGTCTGATCTGCCATTGCGAGTATCCGTTTTTCGGGAATACAGTTTTGAGGTTTTCCAGATCATGGGGCAGACTCTCTGCATCAGCGATGGTGCGCGCCCTGTACACTAGTGTTTTTAGCAATCCAATCCTCGGCGAAGGGTGATGGGAGCTATCCGCGTGCAAATACTGGTCGGTGTGCGTTTTCTTCCAGTATACCCCGTGACCCATGGTGTCATTCGCTCTTCTTTTGGCCATGACGTCCAGGAATGGTAATCTTCCTTCTGCCTCGGTGTCCATAGAGAATTTGATGTTAGGATGGAATTCAGGTGTGTAAGGAAGTCTAGGTTCAAATGGCTCTGAGCACTATGGGACTCAACTGCTGAGGTCATTAGTCCCCTAGAACTTAGAACTAGTTAAACCTAACTAACCTAAGGACATCACAAACATCCATGCCCGAGGCAGGATTCGAACCTGCGACCGTAGCGGTCTTGCGGTTCCAGACTGCAGCGCCTTTAACCGCACGGCCACTTCGGCCGGCAAGGAAGTCTAGGAGCATGTTCTTTCCATGGAGTTCAAAATGGTTGAAATGGCTCTGAGCACTATGGGACTTAACATCTCCTAGAACTTAGAACTACTTAAAAGTAAGTAACCTAAGGACATCACACACATCCATGCCTGATGCAGGATTCGAACCTGCGACCGTAGCGGTCACGCGGTTCCAGACTGTAGCGCCTAGAAACGCAGGGCCACGCAGGCCGGCCTCCTTCCATGGGGCCAGATCACGAATGGGTCATCGACATAACGGAGAAAACAAGTAAGTTTCCATTTGGATGACGGCAAAGCTTCCTCCTCGAAGTATTCCATATAGAAATTCGCGACCACAGGCGAGAGTGGGCTACTCATTGTGACTCCATCTGTTTGCTCAAAGTCTTCTACATTAAAGAGAAAATACGTGGAGGTCAGAACGTGCATGAAAAGATTCCGTATCAGTGTGGGAAGACTTATATTGAACAGACAATGCGCATCTTTGAAGATCGTTGCCGAGAACATCAGAGGCACACTAAAACTTATGTACCCCAACAAGTCGGCGGTCGCAGAGCACTGTTTGTCCGAAAATCACAAAATGCACTACCAACATACCAGTGTCTTGGCACAGGTATCTAAATCTGGGACAGCGTTGTTAGAGAGGCTATCGAAATTCGTACCAGGGACGGATTCATCAGCCGAGATTGTGGCTATAACCTCATAAAGGCATGGGAATCAGCATTGAGTCTAATTAAAAAGACGCTCAGCAAAGTAAACGAACGGGCGACCAGGGCGGACGAGGCAGTTACACCGACGCCACCACAGACGCCGACGCCAGCGTCTCAACGACCGATGACGCGCCGCCGCGTGCGCGGACCGCGAAGGGAACGCTTCGCAGGAGGAGGGGTTTAAGACGACAGCCCCCCCTCAGGAGGTCAGCTCGTCAGCGCACCTGTCGATGGCGACATGTCTGATCACCGAAATACTGTGCCCTTTGGACACTATGGACCGGGAGTACACCCGTGGACTCTTCGATCCTTATCATTATTGACAATAATGATAATGATAATATCAACATAAATACTTCTCATTTCTCCACGTTCTTTGTAATTCAGCGACTACAACCTACGGTGAAATTAATCAAACCGCATTTTTAAGTTATCTTTTAATCTTGCGTTATTCCAGAAACTGTGCGAACGTATACACTGAGGTAATAAGACTTAAGGTAACAATGTGCACGTATACAAATGGCAGTAGCATCATGTGCACGAGGAATAAAAGGGCAGTGCATTGGCAAAGCTGTCATTTTTACTCAGGTGATTCATGTGAAAATATTTCAGACGTGATAATGGCTTCACGACATCAATTAACGGACTCTGGACACAAAATGGTAGTTGGAGTTAGATGTATGGGGGATTGCAATTCGAAAATCTTTAGTAAATTTAATACTCAGAAATCCATAGTGTCCAGAGTGTACCGACAATACTAAATTTCGGACATTACCTCTCGCTGCAGACAACACTGGCTGGGGGTGTTCACTTAGCGGCTTACAGCAGTATCTGTGTAGAGTTCTCAGTGCAAATAGACAAGCAACATTGCGTGAAATAACTGCAGAGATCTTGGACGTACAACAAACGTGTCCGTTTGGAGAGTGAGGCGAACTTTGACGAGAATGTGCCATGGCAACAGGTGACCGACATTAGTGTCATTGCTGACAGCAAAGCATCACCTGCACCGCCTCTCCTGGGCTAGAGACCGTTTCAGTTGAACCATAGACGACTGGAAGTTGTGGATTAGTTCAGTCTGTGATGGCTACGAAGAATGGTCTGACCTGACTGATCTTACCCATGGCAATGAGGGCTGGCAAACTGACCAGTGGGCTGGCTCAGCATGATAGAAGCAGACGTGCGTTGCATGAGGTGGAGGAGGGGAGGAGAGGGAGGAGCAGGGGGGGGGGCGGAGGGAGTTTCTTGGAAAACAACTTGTGTGAACAATACTTTAAGGCCTGTCAATCAAAAGATGGATATCCCCAGGGGCCACAATCCTCTTAGCAGAACGATAGGTTAAGAACGTTTCAATCAAATGGGCACAATACGATGCCCCTGAACGAGTAATTTCCCCTGATGTTGACAACCCACACTAACAAAACACCCTCATAGCCATGTTGCCCTACTACTCTTGGAGCTACCTTCAGTCATTCTGAGACCTCTTGTTCCCAGACAACAATGGATTTTTATGGATGACAATCCGCCATGTCACTGGAACACAATCGTTCGTGATTAGTTTGAAGAACATACTGGGCAATTTGAGTGAATTGTGTGGCCACCCAGATCGTCCGACACGAATGTCACGCTACAACCGCAAGTTATCCGCAATTATGGACGGCTATAGGGCAGCTTTGCTCAGTATTGCCACAGGGGACTGTTATGGGACAATTGCTTTTCACAACATATATAAATGACCTAGTAGATATTGTCGGAAGTTCCATGAGGCTTTTCGCGGATGATGCTGTAGTATACAGAGTTGGAGCATTAGAAAATTGCAGCGAAATGCAGGAAGATCTGCGGAGTATAAATGTAGATGTAGATGTATTTCTGCAGGGGACTTCCAACGACTTGTTGAGTCCATGCCACGTTGAGTTTCTACAATGCGAAACAGTTTAAGAGATTATGATCCGCCGGCCAGAGTGGCCGTGCGGTTCTAGGCGCTGCAGTCTGGAGCCGAGCGACCGCCCGGTCGCAGGTTCGAATCATGCCTCGGGCATGGATGAGTGTGTTGTCCTTAGGTTAGTTAGGTTTAATTAGTTCTAAATTCTAGGCGACTGATGACCTCAGTAGTTAAACCGCATAGTGCTCAGAGCCATTTGATTATGATCCGCTTAGGGAAATGCCTTCAAGAAATCAGAACATAATTTTATCTAATGACGTGGCATTACCACAGAAATAAGTCAAATTAACACATTTGCAGCCGAACAAAGCTTTCGACATATTTTAGAAACATTCAGACGGTAAGTAATTAATGGATGACAGTTTGCATTAGCACCGATTAACTTTTCCAGACCCATTGTCACAAACATTTCTTCGTATAAATATTAAGGCTATTTGTTTTATATAACAGCATAATGTACTGTAACGAACATCAGGCGGCTGCAGATATACATAATTAATCGATTGAGTGCGTTTACCAGAAACTACGATGAATGAGGTGATGGTGAAATCGTTATCTCGCTCGTAAGTTTCCTCACCTGTTATTAGACGAGTTTAATTAGTTGATGGGGGAGGAATTGATGGCACACCATATGGCGCATATCCTGTTCATAGTTCTAGTTAGTGCTGCGAAGAACGCCACCGAGATACAGCAGTCTTCACTGTTGCTTTCGTAGAGGTGAGGAACACTTACGAACAATTTCTACCGTGATACTTACGTTGACTATTAAAGGAGAAACTGTCTTGTATTTCTGACTTACAAAATATTTAGAAAGCGTATACGTTTGTGTGTTAGAACGAAATCATTGCCTCTTTCTGAAGCTTACGGTTTGGTTAAGAGATTATATAACTTTAATTAATCTAAGGCAGTTTGCGATGGTACCGGCACTGTATACCTCCAAAGAATTTTCACAGATATGTTCACTCAGAGCCTATAGCAAGAGCTGCGGTCGCAGGTTCGAATCCTGCCTCGGGCATGGATGTTTGTGATGTCCTTAGATTAGTTAGGTTTAACTAGTTCTAAGTTGTAGGGGACTAATGACCTCAGCAGTTGAGTGCCATAGTCCTCAGAGCCATTTGAACTATTTTGAACCTATAGCAAGAGTACAGATGAATTACTCTCGATGCACGGTATCTCCACTCAAGGAGAGTGTGCTTCATAACGGAACATTAGTATCTTGGCATCAGTTGTACCTTCGTTTAAAATTTTCCTTGTACACTGCAATTAATTGAGGATTAAATGTGGTATTCTTAATTTTACTCTGTTGATGTAAAATAGTTAAAATAACCGAACCTCAGTGGATGCCGTAATTGAAGTTAACGAATAAATTCTTCTGGCATTTGGAGACGGATTGACGCAGTCTTCCGGTGAGCTATCACGTTTAAATTTTTGGTTTCATTTTACCACAATATCTCAAACACTAACTTTCGGAGAGTGCAAATTCTGTTCTTGTCTTTAACTTTGGTTAAATTCTATTTCTTCCATGACGCTTCCCTCTGTGTCAGCAATATGATGTTCGTATTTGGCGTTAATCTTACAGTGATTCTCTTTCTACAGTGCCCTGAAACGGGAAGTTTAATTGTGGATATCCTGTACACCTAAATATCAGAGACCAGGCTCATAAAGTCTTAAGTTCAAAATGCGCCGTAGAAGTTCAGCTCTTTTGAGTTTTTTTCTCTCTGAAGAGTCCTGTCTAGAAGCTACTCCCCTGACTAACTGCAATATGTCTTTCACATAATTGCTCGAGATATGGGACACTGCTTGGGCAAATATCTTTTGAGTCTCTAATTTGTAAACATGTGGCACACACTCACCATTATGACCAATGCTTATAGTTGCTTGTTAATACGCGACCCATCTCACTATACAGTAGTGATTCTCCCTAGCATGGATTCCAGAAGTGCTTGGTAGTACAAGATTTCTAAACACAGATCACTAAATTCCTGTAATTTACCATAATTAGAGCCCAGTAGTTTTCCAGCAGGCTCAAAACAGGCCAATTTGGTGGCAATGTTGACGCAGTCCACAACTGCCATGGTGGCTTTGATTACTGTCTCAGCTCCCATGAAAGACCAGTTGTATGTCTCCAAAACAATAATTCTGCCTCCACCAGCCTGGTCCATGATGTTGTGCACGTTTCGAACAGTCATTCTCCTTGATCGGGCATATCCGGACCATCGACATGGTGTAACAAGAAACACTATGGATGCGACCAGGAGAAACGTTTCCATTCATGATTACCCCTTGTTCAATGAAATCGTAATTGACGATGTCGTTGGTCAACATGGGAAAATGTAAACGTCGTCTACTGCGGAGTCTCATGTTCGACAATGTGCGAAGAACTTTGTTCTCCAAAACGTGCCTGTACTAACATTATATTCTATCGTCATAACTGCTACAGATAACTGCCAAACCAGCTGAAACAGAGCGGGAAGGCGTCCGACCTCCTCTCCCTGTGACGACGCTTGGACGTCGGACACTTCAACACAGACTCGTTATTTCACTTCCCAGACATCTCACGGCAGTAGCACGCCAACATCTGACAAGCTTTGTCATTTCCGAAATGCTCGTTCCCGGACACAGGGCCACAACAACCTGCCTTCCATCAAAGCCGCTTTCTGCCCTTTGTCAAAGCCACTTATGTCGCTAAATATCCCCATTTGATTGCCATTTTTTCTCCTCGCTAAAACGGTTCCCCACTCGTCTCTGCTCGTTTTATAAACTTCCATTACAGCGTCACATGCCAACAACCAGGAGGCTTCAATCTTGCCATGGACAGTGGTTATAATCTTGTAACTCATCAGTGTACATGACAGGGATGGCGGAGATATGTGAGAAAACGTTCCTTCATTCGTCAGTTGGGCTCTGTTGCTCTTGGAAGTCCCTAAATGAAACTGTATTACGGCCAACATGGCTCTCATCTTCATTCTGTTACTCATTTGTCTGCCTTGATAGAAAACATTCAGGTACAACGAAAGTTCATTATATCCTGTCGACAACTGAAAGAGATCTTTTTGCTTTGAACTATTGCAGAGTACATGCTGTGCGCAGAAACATTTGTTGAACTTACGCCAGCCTCAGCAAATAATTACTTTTATCTTGCTCCCATTTCTCACTAAATACGATTTAACTTTTCCTCTCTGATAATTCTTTAGCTGTGCTATACGACGGGCATTGAGTACGTAATGCAACATTTTTTCGGCCAGTTTCTGTTAAAAAATTTCTTGTGGCGCATCACGTGAAACTTCTTAATTAAATTTTTACTTACTTGGACAGAAATAACTTAGAAGTTCAAACTTCTTAATTTATTTAATTCTGAAACTGCTGTGTGAAATTGAATGCAAGTGAACCTGCTTAAACTGCATAGTGAAACTGAACGTACTCTCACTTTGCTTGTCTTTATCGTTTCATTCCTGACCTACAGAACTATAACAGACAAATACAACTCAAACGCAATCTGACTGCTCAAAAATGATAACCTGACTTCAAATAATTAATGCAAAAGAATGGCCCTGAATAAGAAGAAATCCTATACATTTCATAAGTCACTTACCTCACAGACAATCTTCATTACACCAACTAAAGAAATGCAGCAAACACCAATAAAGCTAGCTAAATAAAATATTCTAACTACTGAAGGCTCTAACTACTAATAGGCATGTGGTTAGCAAAGGAAAAATTTTGATGCAGAGCAGACAATGTGTTTATCAGATTTTACCTTAATCAGGTGACAACCTGTTAAAAAAAATTATATAGTCATCAGTAATAAATCTCCATGACGGATATACATTCAGACTGTCCGCTCGCACTAATACTGCAAACCTCCAACATTGCTAATTGTTAACCTCTAACCTGCATCACTGCTGACTACTCACTCCCAACTTCCATTACTGCTCCCTGTTCACCTCCAACTGCTAGTCCGACCAGTCACAGAGTCTCCTACAGAGTGCGCACAGTGCTGTCAGAGTTTTTAATGCAGAGTGCTACATAGTGCTACAACATACAAACACACAAACAGGCTACTTACATAGCCCCCTGCTCCTCTCAAAAAAATTTGCAAAAACTAATTTGTTAAAATTTTTTATATTAACATTATCAGATAGATCAGATGCACACAATTAGTAATATACTCTTGGGCAATAAATCAAAAACTTCACCTCACACTCCCTAAGGACAGTCCTAATCATTCATCAGAAGAGTAGTCTATGACAGTTTTATGCACAGTCTGAGCAATAAAAGAAAAATACACACGTAAGAAGTGGACCTCCACGCAGTCTTGAAGTAGTAGTGTTGTCCTCCCAACGGAAACACTGTTCTGGATCTTGACATGAAGACTGGTAATGGGCCACAACAGAGCAAATCAACAGCAAAGCCAGTCGAAGTCTTGCAGAATAAAGATAGAATTGGTAGGTCGCCAGAGAACAGACCCACAGTATTTCTTGTAGAGATTATGGTAGTAGTGGGCCACCAAACGTGCAAACCCACTGTAGTCGTTGTAGAGATTATGGTAGTAGTGGGTCACAAGTAAACCCACTGTGGACCTTTCAGAGATGGCCAGCATCCATCTGCTGCGACTGTGTGGGTGCACAACCACAATTGAAGAGTCTTGATGACAATATAGCAAATCCAAGAACCACCTCTTGTGAATTCACTAAGGATTTTTTTTTAAATATCCTTAGAACCAGCAATGTTGTTAACCAGTCCCTTGCTGAATGATCAACACACGTGCAAGTAATAAGTCATATAACCTCAGACATTTTATACATTTACTATGACCAACAGAAGTGTGCAGTCATATACAATTACAATTTTACAGCATCAGAATACAATTACAGAGGTATAGAAAACATAATTACAGTAAAGAACATGATAATACAGATAACATTTGTAGTAATACAAGCTTTACAAAAGAATAGAAATAAGCATATACATCAGTATTACAGGAATTGTGACATAAGTAAGTAAATAAATGAAAAATGAGAATATCCATTGAAACATTAACTTGACACATGAGCATTAAAAGATAATAGAATAGAATAAATAATGTCTGAACATCTTTCCAAAGTAAAGAATATGTTACAAACCGAAATTAGATTTGAGGACAACAATATTCCTCATCATACTGAATGCAGCTTAGTGTTACAAGAAGAAAAAATTCTATCAAATTTATCTTATCAGGTAAACACACAGAGACAGGGAGAACACAAACACACAGCGGAATAACACAGAAGGAAAGGACAGTGTCTGTTTTCTGTGTGACTTTGGTGCTGCAGTTCTTTTGGTGGGCATTTGATACCTCTTTTTCGTTTTTTTGTTCAATACTTTCCTTCATACTGGTCTCACTATAACTTTCAGACAAAACTACATTTCCAACTAAAACTTCATTTATCTCTCTTACTTCAACATCTTACCTCACCATTTGTTTCCAAGATATTGCTACCTAACAAAATCATTGCTCCTCATTATACAATTCTCTTTGGCCAAACTTTTTTCTTATAGTATCACAATGCATTTCTTCCCAATTCACCACAACTCATTTTCTTATATAGCATACCCCCTCTTAAACTAACCTAAATATACTGAGCTCAGATATAACTAAGAGGCAATGCAGCAGCACAAAATAATTAACACAAACAACAATGACAAAAAATGCAAAGTGGCAAAGTAAGCAGCAGTAGCAAAGTAATAGAAAGTAAAATTTAGTAAGACAATGCCTGACAAATAGCAGCAGCAAATGCAATAACTTACACCTAAACATGACAAAGCAAAAGCAGAAAAAATATTACAGTATAGACAGCAGTGCAGATAAGGGAAATGTCTATTCACATCTTAATGTCTGTCACATCCTATCACTACTACAACAACTCATTCTAACAACAAAATTACCAAGTCCTTGAAAAGAAAATAATGTATACAGTTCCTGTTATTAGTCCCTTCTCCTTGTTATGCTTCTTTCCTTTCCTAGTGCTCTTTTTTTAAGAATGTGGATCATAGAATTATTATTTAATAGGTCTGTTGATAAAAGGTGTATACATTAGCATATGTATTAAATTTTGTTTTGTAAAAACCAATGCTGCAGCCCAACTAGAAACCAGATATCAAATAAAATAAGCAAATATGTACAAAGCAAACTACACTCCTGGAAATTGAAATAAGAACACCGTGAATTCATTGTCCCAGGAAGGGGAAACTTTATTGACACATTCCTGGGGTCAGATACATCACATGATCACACTGACAGAACCACAGGCACATAGACACAGGCAACAGAGCATGCACAATGTCGGCACTAGTACAGTGTATAACCACCTTTCGCAGCAATGCAGGCTGCTATTCTCCCATGGAGACGATCGTAGAGATGCTGGAAGTAGTCCTGTGGAACGGCTTGCCATGCCATTTCCACCGGGCGCCTCAGTTGGACCAGCGTTCGTGCTGGACGTGCAGACCGCGTGAGACGACGCTTCATCCAGTCCCAAACATGCTCAATGGGGGACAGATCCGGAGATCTTGCTGGCCAGGGTAGTTGACTTACACCTTCTAGAGCACGTTGGGTGGCACGGGATACATGCGGACGTGCATTGTCCTGTTGGAACAGCAAGTTCCCTTGCCGGTCTAGGAATGGTAGAACGATGGGTTCGATGACGATTTGGATGTACCGTGCACTATTCAGTGTCCCTTCGACGATCACCAGTGGTGTACGGCCAGTGTAGGAGATCGCTCCCCACACCATGATGCCGGGTGTTGGCCCTGTGTGCCTCGGTCGTATGCAGTCCTGATTGTGGCGCTCACCTGCACGGCGCCAAACACGCATACGACCATCATTGGCACCAAGGCAGAAGCGACTCTCATCGCTGAAGACGACACGTCTCCATTCGTCCCTCCATTCACGCCTGTCGCGACACCACTGGAGGCGGGCTGCACGATGTTGGGGCGTGAGCGGAAGACGGCCTAACGGTGTGCGGGACCGTAGCCCAGCTTCATGGAGACGGTTGCGAATGGTCCTCGCTGATACCCCAGGAGCAACAGTGTCCCTAATTTGCTGGGAAGTGGCGGTGCGGTCCCCTACGGCACTGCGTAGGATCCTACGGTCTTGGCGTGCATCCGTGCGTCGCTGCGGTCCGGTCCCAGGTCGACGGGCACGTGCACCTTCCGCCGACCACTGGCGACAACATTGATGTACTGTGGAGACCTCACGCCCCACGTGTTGAGCAATTCGGCGGTACGTCCACCCGGCCTCCCGCATGCTCACTATACGCCCTCGCTCAAAGTCCGTCAACTGCACATACGGTTCACGTCCACGCTGTCGCGGCATGCTACCAGTGTTAAAGACTGCGATGGAGCTCCGTATGCCACGGCAAACTGGCTGACACTGACGGCGGCGGTGCACAAATGCTGCGCAGCTAGCGCCATTCGACGGCCAACACCGCGGTTCCTGGTGTGTCCGCTGTGCCGTGCGTGTGATCATTGCTTGTACAGCCCTCTCGCAGTGTCCGGAGCAAGTATGGTGGGTCTGACACACCGGTGTCAATGTGTTCTTCTTTCCATTTCCAGGAGTGTATAAAAACATCATTCATGAGCCATATGGCATTTTAGAAGTCAGTAAAATTCTCTCAGCCCTCGTAGATAGACACTTGTCATAATCAGGTGTGTAGATGTAAAACTATTTCTGATCACTTCATAAGCATTTCTGTAAGTAGCTCGAAGTACGAGCTCCAAAGTGTACTAATAGGTTTCCAAGTATTAATGTGTCGTGTTTTTGGTGTGTTCTGCAAAGAAATGTCAATAGCGAGGTCAACAGCCTCTTTTCTGCAGCTATGCGAGCGCTTGCGAGAGTACAGCAAGCTTCTAAGCTGCTGAAGCGGTACAAGGAAAGTTGAAAGTCCACGCAACAATACGCATATTTCAAATTGGCCATCGGGCAGCTGGGCGCAGCAGAGCATTACGTCAAGGTGACATACACTTTTTGCCAACATATTTATGACAGCAATTTTCGCTAAAGTGACAAATAAAAAATTTCACAGCTTGAAAATTTACGTTAGAAGTGTGTAGAAACGAAATCTCATGAATGACAGTGTCCAAGAATTTCCATCAGCATTGTGGTACTCATATTCGCATATATGCTCACCTATCATGACTTAAAATAAGATTGTTAGTTTCCAACGTTCTTTTACACAAACAGAGTCCCTAACCCCTACTCACTATTCATTACTCATTACACATACACGTATTTGTCCATATTTCTTCAATACTGCATCATAAACATGTAGCATACTCATTCCGCATATAGTATCATATTATTGATCATCAACAGATCTCAACATCATAGTACACATCGTCGTCGTAATACCATCATAGTAGATCAAATCTCAGAATCGTCGTAGCTTCTTCCAATAATCTCAAAACCTCTAAAAAAGCTCTCTACTCGTTTCAATAGCGTCATCTTACTCAAACGTACTTAAGAAAATCATGATACCACACAAAATACATCAGTCATATGTCTCATAGTATCACAATGGTTCCGAAAATGTATGAGCAGTTCACAAAGTACAAAGTACTATTTCCTAGCCGGCCGAAGTGGCCGTGCGGTTAAAGGCGCTGCAGTCTGGAACCGCAAGACCGCTACGGTCGCAGGTTCGAATCCTGCCTCGGGCATGGATGTTTGTGATGTCCTTAGGTTAGTTAGGTTTAACTAGTTCTAAGTTCTAGGGGACTAATGACCTCAGCAGTTGAGTCCCATAGTGCTCAGAGCCATTTGAACCATTTTTGAACTATTTCCTAAATGTGAAGCAATCCAACTGTGTAATTACATAGGCATGTGACACTGACGTAGTAAATGTTCGTTTCTCTCATTAAAATGGTCAGATAACTGTGTAATTCTGTGTTAGAGAAATATGGTACCAATGTGTAAAACTGTATAAGCAACTACCATATTAGCTAGGGCTCCTTGCGTTTGCCACAAGCATGATAGACAAAGTAGGCATACTCCCAGAAGGGATGATGTCATTATACCCACAGATGTTACAGATTAAAACTGCAGAATTAAATGTATCACAGGAAACCTTCTCTGTATCATTGTAGTTCAAAAATATTTCCTAAAAATGTTCCAAATACAAAAATTAATCATTCAAATGCGTGTCCTGTAGCGTTTAACTATGGTTCTTGCTGTAAGATAATTTCTGTCATTGGCTAACGGTAAAAATGTACCAACTGTCGTAGTTTTTGCCGTTCATAAGCAAAGTTCTCCAAAAATCAGTGTACTTACCTGCGTCATATACAAAAGTAAAGAGCTGTGGGTATAAATGTCGTAGTTATTACGTTAATTGATGTGACCTAGTAAGTACTATAGTGTAACGTGTTGTATTACGAAAAATACCTGTCTCACTGTAGCCATGCCACAAAAGTTATTACCAAAGAATATTTTACTTTCTAGAAGAACGTATAAAACCTGTGCAGTCAGAAAACAGATACAGCGCAAAAGCAATAATGAAGATTATGTCACTCATAAGTAGCGTCGTAGCATGATCATGTAGCCATCAAACAAACCAAACACCGTGTCACCTGTAACCTCCCAGGAAGTACATTAAATACAAAATGTCTTTTCAAGTAAACAAAAATGTTGCAGTAAAACCTCGTTAGCAGTATATGTTTCAAAAACGTGAGCATTATAGCCATGACGTAATCGTGCAACTAACAAGCAAAATGTACACACCATAAGACTGTGTCGTCTGTTCCCTATAAAAGTGAACTCGTAAAATTACTACTTAATATGTTCCATAGCTTCTTGATTAGATAGTTAACTTCAAAACATCACTGCATGTTAAGTTTCTAAATGTGACAAAGTGTAATAGTAAGATGAAGTGAAAAATTTGATAGCAAAGATTAAGTCAGAAAGCAACTCATTTCTCAATAAACAGTTTTACGTGAGAAATGTGGTGTAATATTTTTTTTTTTGTAACACAATTGACAAAGCCAAGCCTGTGGATGTATATCATTACTAGAATTCTTGAGTGTTCTGAATTTACGCGTTTTGATGAAGAGCTTATAATCAGTAATCATGAAGCTAAGTCGCAAATCCGTCGTTCTTACGTCGTGTCGGCGGTTCGGTCCCAAGGATCGGTGTACCTTGCCAACTCCTTTCAAAATCTCCAAAATACCCTGTGTTACTACTTTGGGACTTTTCCGCAGTTCTAAATCCCACTTCCCGTGTCGGAGCGCGAGTCTCCTCTGAAATATGTAGTTCTTGTATCACCTGTGCCAACTGATCTTGTACTTCCCGCATTTCTCTTTTGTGTTGCGTATTGATTTGTTTCTGACTTTCTTTGAATTTCCTAATTTTTTCGTACTCCTCTGTATCAGTAAAGGCTACCGGTCTTGTATCATTCAGGTCATCATCTACCTTCGTAGATAAATTTAACTGATCCGAAACCAAATTTTAGTGTCCATTTGTGTCGAAATCGTATCTGTGTCATTTAACTTTTCCTGATTTTTTGCAAGTTGCGTAACCGTATCGACAGATGCAACTGAGTCAGTTTTGGCGTGCAAGGTGTCATGATTTTCGTGCACAATGATCTGCAGTTCTTTTATGGCTGCTTCATGATTCTGTAATGCGTTTTCATGACGCAAAAAAATAGGCTGAAAATGCTCAAAAATTTGTGTTATTACCTCTTTACAAACTTTTTTTACATTTAGATTCGATTTTAATTAACTCAGCAGTTAAATCTTCACGTGTTTGTTCAAGTTAACTTTGGAAGCTGTTGCTGTGTTTGTTTCATTTATTGCATTAATTGCAATAATAATGCATCAGAGCCTGCAACGTGCTCCTTTGTGCTTCTTGGCAGTGCATTTGCACCGGCAATATTCGTATTTTGAAAAGCAGACGGTGTGTCTTGACTTAATTGAGAAAAGTGAAATAACCCAAAAACTGAAATTACGGTATTTGCAAGATTTTGTTCTGTCATTTCGGATTCCTGAGGCGAACAGTTACCGACGGATCGATCGACAATACTTCCCGCTTCTCTAATTATTTCACTATGTACACCGTTATTTACTACCTGGTCCATTTTCCTAAACACAATTACGAAACAGTTTTGAATATTTGTCACTTCATTACAAGCTACGCTCGTAGTCACTGTCATTTCTTAATTTGATTTGAAGCCTAGTGTTCAGTTTTTCACACGCAGTGATTGTCACACTGTTTCACCTGATAACGCACACAAAACACAATTAGAAAAGCAAAAATAAGGAGACACACTGAAATAACACTGAAAATAATAAATATCTAATTAGTTGCAAACGTGACTGCGAGATACTTAATGCAAATCCACATGCATGACACAACTGCTTTGCTCACAACAATATAGTACAACAATAAGAAACTACAACTACAAAGGAAATTCTGTATTCAATTACGCGCTAGCAGTAAAACAATAACTAATTTCTAACAATGCACTAATAATTCAAACTATAAGAAAAATCAGAAGATTCCAGTGAGGTATCCTCAGCTAAGGGTCGATTGGTGAAACTTCTTAATTAAATTTTTACTTACTTGGACTGCAATACCTGAGAAGGTGAAACTTCTTAATTTATTTAATTCTGAAACTGATGAGTGAAATTGAATGCAAGTGAACCTGCTTAGACTGCTGAATGAAACTGAACTTACTCTCACTTTGCTTGTCTTTATCATTTCATTTCTGACTTACAGAACTATTTCTGACAAATGCAACTCAAATGCAATGTGACTCCTCAAAAATGATAACCTGAATTCAAATAATTAATACAAAACAATGGCCCTGAATAAGAAGAAATCCTAACAATAACCTATTCATTTCATAAGTCACTTACCTCACAGAAAATCTTCATTACACCAACTACAGCAATGCAGCAAACACCAATAAAGCCAACTAAATAAAAGATTCTAGCTACTGACGGCACTAACTACTAATAGGCATGTGGTTAGCAAAGGAAAGATTATGTTGCAGACCAAACAATGAGTTTCGCAGAATTTACCTTAATCAAGTGACAACCTGTTAATATATATATATATATATATATATATATATATATATATATATATATATATATATATATATATATATATATATATATATCATCGGTAATAAAGCTCCATGACGGATTCATATTCAGACATTCCGCTCGCCCTAATACTGCAAACCTCCAACACTGCTAATTACACTACTGACCATTAAAATTGCCGCACCAAGAAGAAATGCAGATACTAAACGGGTATTCATTGGACAAATATATTATACTACACTGACATGTGATTACATTTTCACGCAATTTGGGTGCATAGATCCTGAGAAATCAGTACCCAGAACAACCACCTCTGGCCGTAATAACGGCCTTGATACGCCTGGGAATTGAGCCACACAGAGCTTGGATGGCGTGTACAGGTACAGCTGCCCATGCAGCTTCAGCACGATACCACAGTTCATCAAGAGTAGTGACTGGCGTGTTATGAGTAGCCAGTTGCTCGGCCACCATTGACCAGTCGTTTTCAATTGGTGAGAGATCTGGAGAATGTGCTGGCCAGTGCAGCAGTCGAACATTTTCTGTATCCAGAAAGGCCCCTACAGAACCTGCAACATGCGGTCGTGCATTATCCTGCTGAAATGTAGGGTTTCGTAGGGATCGAATGAAGGGTAGAGCCACGGGTCGTAACACATCTGAAATATAACGTCCTTTGTTCAAAGTGCCGTCAATCTCAACAAGAGGTGACCGAGACGTGTAATCAATGGCTCCCCATACCATCACGCCAGGTGATACGCCAGTATGGCGATGACGAATACACGCTTCGAACGTGCGTTCACCGCGATGTCGCCAAACACGGATGCGTCCATCATGATGCTATAAACAGAACCAGGATTCCTCCGAAAAGATGACGTTTGGCCATTCGTGCTCCCAGGTTCGTCGTTGAGTACACCATCGCAGGTGCTCCTGTCTGCGATGCAGCGTCAAGAGTGACCACTGCAATGGTCTCCGAGCTGGTCGTCCATGCTGCAGAAAACGCTATTGAACTGTTCGTGCAGACGGTTGTTGTCCTGCAAACGTCCCCATGTGTTGACTCATGGATCGAGACGTGGCTGCAGGATCCGTTACAGCCACGCTGATAAGATGCCTGTCATCTCGACTGCTAGTGATACGAGGCCGTTGGGATCCAGCACAGTGTTCGGTATTATCCTCCTGAACCCCCTGATTCCATATTCTGCTAACAGTCATTGGATCTCGACCAAAGCGAGCCGAAATGTCGTGATACGATAAACCGCAATCGCGATAGGCTACAATCCGACCTTTATCAACGTCGGAAACGTGATGGTACGCATTTCTCCTCCTTACACGAGGCATCACAACAACGTTTCACCAGGCAACGCCGGTCAACTGGTGTTTGTGTATGAGACATCGGTTGGAAACTTTCCTCATGTCAGCACGTTGTAAGTGTCGCCACCGGCGCCAACCTTGTGTGATTGCTCTGAAAAGCTAATCATTTGCATATCACAGCATCTTCTTGCTGTTTGTAGCACGTCATCTTCGTGGTGTAGCAATTTTAATGACCAGTAGTCTATTAAACGTGCTGTTTATTCACTCCCAACTTCCATCACTGCTGGCTGTTCACCTCCAACAGCGAGTCCGACCAGCCACAGAGTCTCCTACAGGGTGCGGACAGCGCTGTCAAAGTTATTAATGCAGAGCGCTACATAGCACTGCCAACATACAAACACATAAACAGGCTACATACACGCGGAATACTCCTTGTTCAGCCCCTAAAGATAAATGAAGTTAAGATTGGTGACGGCGCTATACGCCGGCCGAAGTGGCCTTGCGGTTCTAGGCGCTGCAGTCTGGAACCGCGAGACCGCTACGGTCGCAGGTTCGAATCCTGCCTCGGGCATGGATGTGTGTGATGTCCTTAGGTTAGTTAGGTTTAACTAGTTCTAAGTTCTAGGGGACTAATGACCTCAGAAGTTGAGTCCCATAGTGCTCAGAGCCATTTGAACGGCGCTATACGTCGCCATCAAAACGGCATATGTAGCCGAGGTGCGTCCCAAGCAGAGAGCTCTCTTTTGGTTTCTGTTGGCGGGAAACATCTTCGCAGTTATTCACAGGGTCTGTAGAATGATTATGGAGGCCTGGCACTGAGTTGTTAGTAGAGGCGTCTGTCATCATCGCAACAAAGTTGCGCAAATGTGTCCGATCCCCCGGGTGCTGGCCGGGCGTACACAGCTGTGAGTTCTGGAATGTTGGATCGTACGATCACTCTCATTAGAGGTGACAGACGGATCAAAGTCAATAAAGGATACACTCCGTGGGATGCAGTACGTGGATGATGAGGAGGTTACTGGTGCAAAAAGTCGTTGGCTCCGACACCAGTAAAGCGGTACCAACTGGGCATACAAGCCCTTCCAGCAAGGTGGCGTAAGGCTGCCGCACTGAACGGAGATTATGTTAAAGAAAAGGGTTCTGCAGTCAAAATAGTCGGGAATAATGAGATGTATTGGAATCTTCAATGAAACCAACCTGCGTTCAGAGAAAAATGTGTTGCGATGCTTATTGAACCCTCGTTGTACAATTTGTTAACATCGAGTATAGATTTAAGTGTCAGGAAGTCGTTTCTGAAAGTATTTTTATGGAGTGTTGCCATGTATGGTAGTGAAACATAGCTGATAAGTAGTTTGGACAAGAAGAGAAAAGAAGCTTTCGAAATGTGGTGCTACAGAAAAATGCTGAAGATTAGATGGGTAGATCACATAACGAGGAGGTATTGAACAGAATTGGGGAGGAGTTTGTGGCACAACTTGGCTAGAAGAAGAGATCGGTTGGTAGGACATGTTCTGAGGCATCAAGGGATCACCAGTTTAGTATTAGAACGCAGCGTGGTGGATAAAAATCGTGGAGGGAGACCAAGAGATGAATACACTGAGCGGGTTCAGAAGGACGTAGGCGGCAATAGGTACTAGGAGATGAAGCAGCTTGCACAGGATAGAGTAGCATGAAGAGCTGCATCAGACCAGTCCCAGGACTAAAGAACACAACAACAACAACAACAATGCACATGTAGTTTTTCCTGCTTGGACTAGTTTCAGCTGCTTGCTTTCTCACTTCGGTGGAGCTATATTGTGGAAATAGTCTTCTTCACTGCAGAAATTTTTCTGTCAACAAACGAAACAAACCGTACTTCTTTGAACTGAATTGCAGAGTAGATACGAGGAGCATCTAAACTACAGCATTAATTCTTATCATGATTACTCGGGAGCTGAGACGTAAGTTACTTCACCCTGTGGACATTACCATGTTTTCTGATTAGGGAACGAATTCCGTTATTTATTTAAGTATTATGTGGAACAATATTCTCTTAGATTGTATTCGAGAGTTATTTACGAATGAATCATAGAATAAATGAAAAAGTCAAATATTTTCGTGATTTGTATATCGAAAAGAGAAAGTACTTGGGCTGTACCTGTAGCCTGCACACATAACAGTACAAAAGTGGCGATTTGAATTGCCAGCTATGTTACGCATGAGCCAATCACATTACGAGATATACAGCACTGCACATGAAAGTAAAGACCATTTCGAACAGTGAGCGTAACTGAAGGGCCATCAGCACGAATCACATATCCTATAAAAACACACACCATAGTCTGCTCTGTGTTATCCCCAGGTGTTCAGGCGTAGGAAAGGCACCTGAAGTCGAGAGGTGAAGCCAAAGACGTGTTATCAGTAAGAAATACCAAAGTCTCGCAGCACATAGTGCAGTGACTCCGCAGATAAAAATTCGCTTGATGCCTTCCTAAGAGGTAGTCTCCATTCCTTCCAAGCTAATTATTTATGTGTAGACCAGATATAGCTCAAATTCAAAGATACAGTATCGACAGCAATAGATAGATTCATACCGCATACGTTAATAAGTGACGGGACTGATCCACCGTGGTACACAAAACACGTCAGAACACTGTTACGAAAGCAACGAAAAAGGCATGCCAAATTCAGAAGAAGGCAATATCCTCAAGACTGGTTAAGTTTCGCGGGAGCTCGAAATTTAGTGCGTACGTCAACGCGAGATGCTTTTAATAGTTTCCACAATGAAACATTGTCTGAAAATATGGCAGAAAACCCAAAGACATTCTGGTCGCATGTAAAGTACACCAGTGGCAAAAAACAGTCAATAGCGTCACTGCGCGATAGCAACGGAAATGTTACCGATGATGGTGCCACTAAAGCGGAGTTACTAAATACAGTTTTCCGTAGTTCCTTCACGAAGGAAGACGAAGTAAGTATTCCAGAATTCGAAATCAGAACAGCTGTTGGCATGAGTGACATAAAAGCAGATATCTTAGGTGTTGCGAAACAACTCAAATCACTTAAGGAAGGCAAGTCTTGCGGTCCAGATGGTATACCAATCAGATTCCTTTCAAAGTATGCAGACACAATAGCGCCTTTCTTAGCAATCATATACAGCCGCTCACTTGATGAAAAGTATGTTCCTAAAGACTGGGAAGTAGCACAGGTCACACCAATATTCAAGAAAGGAAATAGGAGTAACCCATTGAATTACGGACCCATGTCGCTGACCTCAATTTGCGGTAGGATTTTGAAGCATATACTGTACTCGAACATTATGAATCACCTTGAAGAAAATGACTTATTGACGCATAACCAACACGGATTCAGAAAATATCGTTCTTGTGCAACACAGCTAGCTCTTTATTCCTATGAAGTAATGAGTGCTGTTGACAAGGGATCTCAGATCGATTCCATATTCCTAGATTTCCAGAAGGCTTTTGATACCATTCCTCACAAGTGACTATTAATCTAATTGCGTGCATATGGAGTATCGTCTCAGTTGTGTGACTAGATTCGTGATTTCCTTTCAGAGATGTCACAGTTCGTAGAGATAGACGGTAAGTCAAAGAGTAGAACAGAAGTGATATCTGGCGTTCCGCAAGGCAGTGTCATAGGCCCTCTGCTGTTCCTGATTTCCATAAATGATCTAGGTGATAACCTGAGCAGCCTCCTTAGATTGTTTGCAGATGACGCTGTAATTTACCGTCTAGTAAAATCATCAGACGATCAATTCCAATTACAAAATGATCTAGAGAGAATTTCTATATTGTGCGAAAAGTGGAAATTGGCACTAAGCAAAGAAAAGTGCGAGGTCATCCACATGGGTACGAAAAGATATCCGATAAATTTAGGGTATACGATAAATTACACAAATCTAAGGGCTGTCAATTCGACTCAATACCTAGGAATTACAATTACTAGCAACTTAAATAGGAAAGACCACATAGATAATATTGTGGGGAAGGCGAAACAGACGGTGCTTTGTTGGCAAAACACTTAGACGATGCGACAAACCCACTAAAGGCACAGCCTAAATTACACTTATCCATCCTTTGGTGGAATATTGCTGCTCTGTGTGGGATCCTTACCAAGTAGGATTGACGGAGAACATCGAAAAAGTTCAAAGAAGGGCAGCCCGTTTCGTGTTATCGCGCAATAGGGGTGAGAGTGTTATTGATATGATACGTAGTTGGGGTGTCCGTTACTGAAGTAAAGGCGGATTTCTTTGCGGCGAGATCTATTTACGAAATTTCCATCACCAACTTTCTCTTCCGAATGCGGAAATATTTTGTTGACACCCACCTACGTAGGAAGAAATGATTATCATAATAAAATAAGAGAAATCAGAGCTCGAACGGAAAGATTTCGGTGTTCCTTTTGCCACGCGCCATTCGAGAGTGGGATGGTAGAGAAGCGGTATGAAAATTGTTCGATGAACACTGTGCCAGGCACTTAAGTGTGCATTGCAGAGTAACAATGTAGATGTAGATGTTGATCAGTTGACACACTGATTAGCCACTGCACGACTGCAGGAATCGGATCGTATCCAACTTTTGGTCATAATTTTCTGCGTTACTACGTTAATTTGTTTAATCTACAGAAAACATTAAATTAACAAAACGAAAAATTCACGGTAATTGATAAAATCTTTTGCCTTCAAAACGGTGCAACGCATAGTTTCTTCACCAGCTAGTATGCTGATCATCTGCGTCATCCGAGGAAGGGTGTCCATAAATTCACTAATGCATCTCACATTTCCAGTCAACTCCTCCTAGGAAGCTAGGGTACTTTCATGAGGTTATCGCAGGTTCCTAGCGAGGGGTTAGCCTGTTTTCTCACATGGTCTATTTTGTCTTCGCTCATATATTTTCAGTGGAACTGGGGTCACGCGCAGACGGAATCCACTCGAGAAAAGTCATTCTGTTCAGCACGCTACTCCAACATAACTGACGTTGGAGACTGGTTCTTTTGGAAGCAGATTATTACCTCAGGTCCATCACATTACCGATATGAGTATACCGAGGAGTAGGAAGTCGTCCATATATCCTGTAAAGCATACCAAGTCCACGGAAACACATCGAGTCCCCACCACCACAGGCATACAGCCAATGCCAGATGATTCACGGTCATATATCAGGTCCAAACAGACGCCATGCGGCCACTACTCGTACTGGACCATCATTCGCTGTGGAAAATACTGACCCTTCGGTATACAGGGCGAGTCAGGAGGAAAGGTGCATGTTTTGAGGAGAGATGGTATTAGTGATTCTGAACAAAAACCGTTATATGAACGTATGTGATGTTCTTAACAGTTTCCGAGGATACTAATGAAAACAATGCTGAACAGAAGAAATGCAGCTGATAGCAAATGAAACATTGTACTCCAATGTTTCGTTTGATTGCGTACATTTCCTCACAAAAAATATTCAAAAAGTCTACCGTCAACTGCAAAGCATTTTGCAGCTCTTGCAGACAGCTGCTGTGTTGCTGATGTGAGCTAATTCGTACGGTCCTTTATTTTAGGAGACGCATGCAAAATACGAACTTGAAGTTGCTCTTGTATGTCCACTCTTCGCTTGTGGATTTCGCTCTTAAACCAACCCCACAAACAACAACCTAAAGCAGTAAGATCGGGTGACCTGGTGACGGAGGACGTGCGACTGACAACCGCGATTTTCAAACAGTTGCCTACATGTCGGATACGGTTAAGAAAGGGGTATAAATTCATTAGAAGTTCTTTGTTCAGAATTACCAGTACTACTCAAAGCATTTATCTTTCCACCTGATTCACCATGTTTATTACATTCTGCAAGTCTTACTGTAAATTATAATCGACAGGTCCGATGATCATCACAGAGGATCCACTGGGCGGGTGCTCGTTTGCTTTGTTGCTGAACTTAGCGAAGATTGCGCGAGGAATCAGCACATGAGCTCGGAAAAGTCCTCGCCTGTTTCAGATGGACCGTGTTCAAAAAAGGATTTTACCATTATGTGTCTACAAGTTTCTTACATGTTCCTTGATTTCCATAAGACGTTCGTTACAGTCCCGCATTGCCTCGTAGTGAACAAAATAAGAGCAGACGGAAGATCAAAAGCCGGCCGCTGTGGCCGAGCGGTTCTAGGCGCTTCAGTCTGGAACTGAACAACCGCTACCGTCGCAGGTTCGAATCCTGCCATGGGCATGGATGTGTGTGATGTCGTTAGGTTAGTTAGGTTTAAGTAGTTCTAAGTTCCAGGGGACTGATAACCTCACATGTTAAGTCCCATAGTGCTCAGAGCCATTTGAACCATTTGATAGGCATAAAGAGGCTGAGAGACCGATTATTGTTGATTAAACGCAAAAGCAATCACATGCATAAAATATCTAGAGTAAGCGTATGGAACGATTTAAAACGGTACGACCACATTAAACTAATCGCAGGTAATGCAGATGCTAGACTGAGATTAACGGGAAGAATCCTCAGGAATGTAAATTCTCCCTCCAAAGGAGCGCCTTGTTCGATCAGTGCTTGAATATTGCGCGTCTGTCTGGGATCCGTACCAGATAGGAGAAGATCCAAAGACGAGCAACTCGTACAGCTGCAGGTGTATTTAGTGGGTGCGAAAGTGTCACGGAGATGCTCAGCATCAGTGGCAGACGTCACAAGAGAGGCTTTCTGTATCAATGTGTGGTTTACTGCTAACAATTCCGAGAGCATGCGTTCGTAGGAGAGTCAACAAATATATTGCTTCCGCCTATGTATATCTCGCGAAAAGACCATCAACTTAAAATCAGAGAGATTCGAAGTCACGCAGAGGCTTCCCAAGAATCGTTCTTCACGCTAACAATTTACGACTGGAAGAGGAAAAGGGGTTAGTGACAGAAACCTCCGCCCCACACCGTAAGATTCAAATATTTTGCAATGCAGTGTCGAACTCAATGCGGTACCCCAGCACCCGATTACGTCAGATTCCCTTCCACCATAAGAGCAATGACGCTATCACGAATAGTCTATTGATGATGAGGTATGGCTCTTGAATAAAGTGACTGGAGTCAAAGTGAGCTGGTCTTGTATCATCCTCAGTCATTGCATATTGTAGACGGAATTGTAGGATGACAATCACATCTAGCCACATTAGATTGTTGCTCAATGCGACATAGCGTAGCGTAGCCCTCAGTAATTATTAATGCAAGGAAAGCTGCTTGCCTGAACCTTTCCGTGTCAACCATGCCAAAACCATAAGTTGTACCATAAGTGTTTACCTTTGTAAAGTTGCATCTGAAGGGCTACGCCGGATGAACTGAAAGACTAATACTATATGCTTAACTGGAGTCTTCTACAGATCTCCAGATGCCCCATTGGTAATCTTTTCAGTTGGTTGTAGATTCTTCCTGACTTATAAACAGTGAAATTCAGGATAGTAGTGAAGATCGCTACCTTTATCTTGGATGACCAACTCCATGTCCTTTGATTTAAAAGTGCTGTCTCATTTTCATTGGTATAATGAGAAGACACATATCGCACAGCAACATATTGCCGAAAAGGGAGCCACTATATTCTAGAACGTGACGTCTGTTCACATGTTCACGGTTAGAAGCACCGTGGAAAATAAAAATCACACATTTTCCTCGAATTAAATCATTGATTGTTACCCTAATCAATGTCCGAGATAATATTAAACCTAAAAGTTTCACTACAATTGACAGATTTCAAGCAAAACATAATACTGCCAACCGTCTGTGACTAATGGCCGCAGCAAACTCCTTCTGACGTAACATGATGGCATACTCCTTCAACCTCAAAAGTGCTACAGACGCTTTTGCCAGTTCAAAATATTGTTTGTTAGCACTCGGCTGCTGCAGCTGACGTTCGTCCCAATGTTTTTATGCATCATAGTTCCTTCTTAACACGATTATTTTATCAAAAATAATTGAATGATGAAATTTGGGAATCAATATAGGTTTCACCACGGTCAACTTATAATTTCAGTGAGTTAATTATTAATTTTAAAGATTTATCCAACTTCTCACCAATTTTCGCACGTTTTTTTTAAAAAGTATATTTTTCATCACAGGGTCTCAGTCTTCACTCTATGGACTCATTCCAACGATTGTAGTACCACTGGTAATGACGAAAGATGAGTAAAGAAAAGAAAGGTCAAATACATCCTATACGGATGGGCTAATAGCAAATATCGCTACCAATTTTATCACGTTTGGAATACAAGCGATCCTCGTTGATTTGCAGCCTAAAACTTGCACATCTACTGTGAAATATCAACTACATATCATCACAATAATAATGTTTTCCATAAATTACGTGACTCTTCATACAAGGAAAAAAAGAATGAAAATACTGTTACGACTAGACTTGGAATCGAACCTCTGCTGCCTTTCAAATAAAGCCCATAGGTTTACCATTTAGGTACAGTAAGGACCAGCAAAAGTGCCCTGTTAAGGGTCTATGTCGTGTATCTATAGCTAAAAATACGTTACTTTATCTGCAGAAAAGCTTCTGTGTCTTCTTGGAACAGGTATACAATATAGATAGGATATTTCAAGTAATAATTCTTCTTCCAAGTACTGTCAACTAATCCAGAAAAATTGAGTGGCGTAGTTCACTCATATCAGTAATTTGCCAGATTTCAACAACAGCTGCGATTTTCCGCCGCACTATTTTATGCTGATGTGGTCCTACACGAACAGGTGTGTTGCAGTTGTAATCAGGATTTTTTTCTATTTTTGTCAGATTAACGCCTTACATACGAAGTTTCAATAACACTTAAATAGTCATTTGCTATGTTCTTACTTTCCAGATGCCGTCAGCAATTCGAAGGACGACCTCGGCTACTAGCCAGCTGGTGCTGGCTGCAAAACCGTTCCTCGTTGTGTGTAAGCTCTTTGGCTTGACGCCATTCACAATCAATGTGAAGACGATGTCACTGGAGAAAACAAGAGCTGACAAGGCCTTATTAATTTTCGCTGGCATGCTGCAACTTGCTTCTAATTGCATAGTGGTATACGTCTTTACAAGTTTGCTACCAGCGACTTCTCTGAGTAATGTAATTGCTCTTTGTGAAGTGATGCAGTACCCATTGTTAGCCTTACTTTCAGTAACCTGTGACGTATTCTGTAACAGAGAAAAATACAAGAACGCCCTCCGTCTGTTGGTGTCATGTGACAGAATCCTGATGGGTAGTGCGAGATCGGAGAAAATATCACCAGAAAAGTGTGTGAAAGGAGAAATGGTTTTAGTGCTATCGGCGATTATCTTGGGAGGCTTCGGTGTACTTACTTCTGGCCAAGCTGCATTTCAAAAAGTTGTCTTAATGTTGAGTATGGGATCTTTCATCAAAGCGACATTGACGCTCGTGAGATTTACAAATATTCAGCTGATTATTCGGCAGAGGATTTCAGCGCTGAATGCGTGCTTGCAAAATCTGAGGTTCGAAACGGGCTGCAGCCGACAGAGCGGAATGGTAGGACATGAAACCTTTTCACCAAAGAGCTTACTCTTTCTCCGAGACCTCCCCTTTCGTGAAGACGCATCCTACGTACGGTTCCTCAGACAAGCGTATGTGATGCTGTGCGAAATGTCGACGCTCGTCAATGACATTCACGAAAACTTTCTAATTGCGTGCTTACTGGGTCTGTCGGTACGAACAGTGGTAGTAATATATTACGCCTCAGTAGATACGCCGCACTTCGCTTTAAATACGCATAAGAAAGGGCATATGCTGGCAGGGTTGGCAATGAGTCTCGTAATAATGTCGTTAGTAGTGGTGCCCGGCCACTGGCTGGCGCTGGAGACAGCGCGAACGAGGAAATTACCAGCGCAGCTGCTCGCCCGTGGGCGACGCTGGGGCGGCGGCGCCCTCCGAGAGCTGCGGCTGCTGGCGCAGCAGGTGGACGCTGGGAGTCCGGAGCCCAGACTGTTGGGGTTGTTGCCGCTGGACATGTCATTGGTGGCGCACTACGTCTCCGTCGTGACGACGTACTCCACCCTGATGATCACCTTCGCGGTCCCAGGTACGTTCTCGACATCGTCTTCAGTACGAAGACTCATTTGTTGCAGTCCTCCGCACTAGTCTATCCTACTCAAGTCTCCACATTCCTGTGTAACCATAGCAGCGTATATGGGTCTGAATCTGCTCGTTGTTTTCGTGCCCTGACCTGCCTCTACACTGTATACCCCCAACACTTCCCTCCGCTATCAAATTAACGATTCCTTTACGCCTCAGGACGTGTGCTATCGACTTACCCCTTCTTTCATCCAAGTCGTGCCATTAACTAACTTTTTCCCCAAATTTAATCACTACCTCCTCATTGGTTACTCGACCTACCTGTGTCATCTTCAGTACTCTTCTACAACACCACATCCGAAAAACGTCTATTCTCTTCTTGTCAGAAACGCTCACTGTCCAAGTTTCACTTCCATACAAGACTACATTAGAGACAAATTCTTTCAGGAAAGTCTTCCTAACAGTTGAATCTTCGTAGGTCCATAGTTGTAACGGACGATTTGGGATGTCAGCTAGTATAATGTATGTTAAAAAATGACGAAATTCCTCCAGATTTATTAAGGTGGAATAGATACTAAGACTCAGTCTAGGGTCTCGCGGTTCTAGGCGCGCAGTCCGGAACCGCGCGACTGCTACGGTCGCAGGTTCGAATCCTGCCTCGGGCATGGATGTGTGTGACGTCCTTAGGTTAGTTAGGTTTAAGTAGTTCTAAGTTCTAGGGGACTGATGACCAAAGATGTTAAGTCCCATAGTGCTCAGAGCCATTTGAACCATTTTGAACTAAATCTAGACCTAGTTATGTATATAGTAATATGCCTTTTACATTGTATACCAGCTCCTGTCGTAAAGTTAGTAATGATGAAAAAATACATGTATGGATGAAAGGACTTGGTGTACTTGCTGAGAATGTAACTGTAACTGGTGATGTAACTCTGTACTATAATTACTAATAAAGTCTGATCTGTAGCGTCAGCCGCCATTCGCTAGACGTACATCTGGTGAACGGGGGCTCAAGGATGCAACAATTAGAAAAAAATCGGAAACTTAGTGCCGCGTTGGCCGATGAGCGCCTGCGAGGCTGAATGATGCAACCCGCTTGGAACGGCGCGCCAGTTACTACCTGCCATCTGCATGGAACACGCATACCTCACCACTCACTACTAGTGTCAGACACATACGGTTGCTGTCAACAAGTATGGGCCTGAAGATGATGTTGTAACTACTTCGAAACTAGTCGCCAATAAAACCAACACCTTAATACAGCTGGAGGAATTTTGTCATTTTTTAACGTATCCTAACAGGTAAATTCATATTTGAGATAACGAATTTCACTTTCTCAGAAATGCTTTCCTTGATATTGGCAGTCTGTATTTTATATAATCTTTATTTCGACCATCATATACTACTGTTAATGTCCTATTCCCTTCACCATCGCCTGATGTAATTCGACTACTTGCGATTTTTTGTCATCGGTGCTATGACTGGTTTGATGTGGCCCACCACCAGCTTTTCTCCAGTGCCGACCTCTTCATCTAAGATTAGCACTTTCAGCCTATGGCCTCAAGTTATTTGTTGGATGTATTACAATCTCTCTTACCCTCTCCAGCTCACTGTAGTTCCTATCATTCTGTCCCTCCTTCTTGTCAGTATTTCCATATAATCCTTTCCTCGCCCATTCTCTGGAGAACCTCTTCTTTCCTTACCTTATCAGTCTACCTACTGCAGCATCACAGCTGAAATGCTTCGATTCTCTGCTCTTCCGGTATTCACACAGTGCATATTTCACCACCATACAGTGTTATGCCTTCTCAAATTAAGGCCTACGTTTGATACTCGTAGACTTTTCTTCGCCAGGAATGCCCTTTTTGACAGTGGTAGTCTACATTTTACGTCCTCCTTTCTCCGTCCGTCGTGGTTTATTTTGCTGGCTAGGTAGTAGAATTTCTTAACTTGATCTATGTCGTGATCGCCGGTTGTGATGCAAAGTTTCTCGCTGTTCTCATTTCTGCTACTTCTCATTACTTTCGTCTCTCTTTGATTTACTCTCAGTCCATATTCTGTACTCAATAATCCGTTCACTCCATTCAACAGATCCCGTAATTCTTCTTCTCTCACTGAGAATAGCAATGTCTTCAGCGGATCTTATCATTGATATCTTTTTACCTCCACAATATGTCGTCATTCTCATTAAGGCAAAATAGTAGAGCTGCATTGCCCCGGGGAAAAAGAATAACGGCTGTAACTGTCCTTTGCCTTTAGCCTATTGCAGTACCAACACTGTATTGCAGTTTTGGTCAATGTTACAAAGCCAAATCAATCATCTGTTCTCTTGCCCCTGCAACTACTGAAAACGTTGTTGACCCTCTTCAGGAACGATGGGTTAGTCTGGCCTCTCCACACATATCCCTCCGTTGTCATTGCACCCATGGTACGGCTGTCTATATCACTGAGGCACGCAAGCCACCCCTTCTTTGCAGGGTCCATGTTTCATGGGGAATATGCTTACGAATATACGTAGAAATATGGGGAATATCTTTACATATATATCGTGCAAACATTCATCAGCTGTTTTTTAAACGACATCATACTCGCCGTTATTTGTGTCAGTATTGAAATTTCAGCCTACGCCCATTTTCAAGTTGTACTGCTAAAGATTTCGCTTCAAAACATGTCAGACTTTAAAATCCTCCTACATATATATATATATATATATATATATATATATATATATATATATAGAGAGAGAGAGAGAGAGAGAGAGAGAGAATATAGGCAAGTTTAAGTAGGAAATTGTTGTGTAAATATATACGATGACACACACACACACACACACACACACACACACACATATATATATATATATATATATATATATATATATATATATATATATATGTGTGTGTGTGTGTGTGTGTGTGTGTGTGTGTGTGTGTGTGTCATCGTCAAAAATAGGACTTTTCACAGTAACATCAGACGAGTGCGAAGCTTCGTACGTCGTAAAATGATGTAAATTGCGTTAAATGTTATCTATTAATAAAATCATTCACGTTAAGTCGTTACAAATCGATGTCCTAACACACTGTTTACAGCTGCTTCAGTTTAACTATTGCGTGAACTGAATTTTGTTACACAGTTCAGAGTTATAGGTATCTAGGTTTTCGTGGCCAGTGTTTCAACATGCAGCGGCCGAGCCATTTTCATCATCCACAGACGGCCCTGGCATTTCACATGACGCAGTTCTTCTTCGTCATACCTTCGTAATATCTGACATGTTCTCCCTTACACTGATTCTGATAGCTATCCTTGGTGAATCGTCTGGTATCATGCCCTCTGTGCTTGAGGGACTTGCAGTGGTAAAGTGAAGAAGTCATGCTAACGACCATCTCGCCCTCATGGTCCTTTTTAATCTGCTCTGAGCCAGTGTTGCATGATACTAAGATAAAGAAACCTCAACCGTATGATATGGTGGCACACTAATTTACGCTTCAGTTGGTCAGCACTGTAACACGATCTACAAATGACTTTCAGAAAACAGAATAAGCAGTAGGTATGTGAAACAGAAACAGAACAAGAAGAGGAAAGCTCCGCACACATCTCAGGCTCTCTGTGGACGTCAAACCAAATACCTGCCAGTGTGGACCTTTAGAGTTCTCCTAAACTTGTAACTTACCCGACAAAATTAATTTACGTCTACAGTCATCTAACATTTACACAACCATCTCCTACTTAAACTAGCCTATATTCTCTAACATCCACTTTCCTTCATCCCCAACATATTTTTCACAGAAGGGGAAAACACGGACGAAGACAAAACCAGGAAACATGGGAACAAGGACTCTAAAAGCAGTTACAATAAATAAATGTTGCTACTTACCTGCGTAGCTGGTGACCATAACACCTTCGTCAGTCCCACTCCTGACACCAGAGAGTAGAGGTCTGCGATGTATTGACCTTTATGGTGGGTGTGAGAAGTGTTGTTCTACTTCTCAGGGTGGCGTTTAGCTCTCCACCCTGCGTGTTGTGGGTCTGATGGGTTGGCGACAGCCATGGGAGTCCGTCACAATTGAAGGTCGCTGCAGGAAGAGAGACGGCGTGCATGAATACCCTTCATTGCTCCAAAAAGCTACATCAGTTACAGTCTGGTGTCGACCCCGGCGTCCATATGTCGTGGTGAGATCAGGTGTCCCTCTCTGGTTCACATGAAGTGACACCGTGCTTCAGCGCATTGTCTGAATGGTAGTGTAGTGGGTTGGCAGTGATAATGCACAGAATGCTGAGATGACAGCTTGCAGCCAAGGATCCCACAGTGGTAGTAGGCGCTGATCAGAGTGGCCCGCTGTGCTGAGTAGTGTAGATGTGGGGCGGCTTGGTGCCCAAATTCAGAATGTCCGTGTACAACTGCTATCAACAGGTGCGGGAGAAGCCTGGCATCACAGTGGCTGCTCGTTATGGTCACCGACTTGAACCTGTGCAGAGTGACTCGACTGGTGCGTACAAATAACTATTGGTTTTGCTGTCTGCTGGGAAGTAGTGCATAGTGATTGACGAAATGCTGCGTCAATACGTCGTTACAACCACCTTGCCACATGTTAACGTAACGTCTGTCTCTCTCTCTCTATAGGTCGACTGCGTCGCCAGCCGCGTCTCTACTGGATCGTATTTTGGACACCCTGTCCCGAATTTCCTTGGCGACTCGACATACTGCGGCACAGTGAAATAGTGCCTAGTTCCTGAAGCCATGTGACTCCGGCCTGAATAGCGTCCCTAACAGCAAACAGTAAAGAGCGAGCTCTACAATATTGTCTTTTCATAGCAAGACATGACTGTCACTGAGTAATTTGAAGCGGAGGCAACTGAGTCGACAATACATACCACCACTCATTAATGACACAAGAGCTCCAATGTCCAGCTGGAACTCAACTCACTGGTTGGAAATGACAGCCGCCAGATTCCATGGTATTTGGTAAATAGCTTGCCCATTTCACGTGACCGCATGGAGAGGTTCTCCTTCATTGGGCCGTGTTGTTACGCAATGCCGGCGTGCAGCTTGTTGACACACTGCTGTCTGGTGTCCGCTTTTTCCACGAGCTCAACAGTCAGCAGCGCTGTGCGGGCAACTGTTTCTTGGGCCCTGTTAGCCATAATCTGAACATGACTGGAACTTCATTTACGTCTGTAATGCACACTTCAATGTCGAGGTAGTTGGTCGTTTATGAGCCGTTCATGAGCCTTTACTTCATTATGAGGGAAGATTATTACGAACTGGAGAGCCATGAGCTCTGCTAAGACGCCGGGTGTAAGAAGAAGATGAGGAGTCAGAATCATCGTCTGGATGATGCTGGTGAGGGCGACGACTTTTGTACCAGTTCCGTTATGGAAGGTATCCTGAGGTTCAGAACTAACCTCGAAAGATTTGACAACCTCGAAAAAACTTCTTTTAGGATCCGATGTTGCTGCTCACGAATAAGGTGAACAGTCTCATCACGAATAAATGTTTATGCTTAGGAGTCTTTACAATTACGACAAGTGAAACTGAAATGTAGGGCAAAACCTTGCATCTGGGCGGCTCATAATGCGTAAATCTGGCAATGGTGTTTATGACACAGATTCAACTTTAGCCCATCTGCACAAAGTGCGTCTGATAATCGTAGTATTTTGGTTAACAGAGTTCATTGAAAGATGTATTAGATAGGTTTTGCGAGTGGCTATAATTTCTGCAACACTTAGTAAATAATACAGGTGGACGACAGGAGTAAAGCACTTTGCTGCTTATCATAAATCCTACAAGCAAGGTAATGCAGTTCAACGTCAGAGGAATTAGTCCAGCTTTCTGAAGACTGTTGTACAGAGTCACCGACTGATGTTGCTTCGCACACGAGAGCTGCTAAATAGGAGAATGCTGCTCTTATTGGTGCTGCTGTGTTTCCGTAGCAGCTTTAGTTGTTCCCAGAGCTGTTGCTGCTAATACAATAACAGCTGCCGAAGTTCAAAACCCACAGTACTGGCAGTGAGACTAGTCGTATCACTAAACTTATGGTAGGGACTTTCTCATCTCCACTTTTCTGTCAGTTCTCTGCACCAAAGCATGAACCATAAACAGGACAAGATGCGTCATCAGCTGCACACTGAATGTACGACAACAGAGAAAAAGAGACAGCCCATAAAGGGAGCTGGGCCTTAGATGGTGCATCAATATCATTGATTGTTGGAAAACACAGAACCAACGTCGAGACTATCTGCCAACTAGCCATATACCCCAGATAATGACACCAACCACATGTCGTGGCAGTATCACCCTTTGCGATTGGCTGCAACGACTCTCCAGCTAGTGACTTGCAGCTGCTATCGATAACCACTGTAGACGGCTAAACTAAAGTCTTATGTTTCTGGGTTTTTAATTTTGAAGCCTGAATTACACACAGCACTTTTTTTTCTATGGAACTAGTGACCTGCCTCAGCTTGCATGGGTAGCACTAACTGATAAATATACCCAAGGGAAGCAATTCGATCTTGATTAACTTCGAATATTTTGTAGTGCACAACAAAATAAGAGACACATATTTTTTTATTCATGGGCATACGGCCATTAAGGGGGTGAAGCACTCCCTTGGAAAAAATTGAGTTTGATACCTCTTGTTTAATATGGTTCAAATGGCTCTGAGCACTATGGGACTTAACATCTGATCTCATCAGTCCCCTAGAACTTAGAACTACTTAAACCTAACTAACCTAAAGACATCACACACATCCATGCCCGAGGCAGGATTCGAACCTGCGACCGTAGCAGTCGCGCGGTTCCTGACTGAGCGCCTAGAACCGCTAGACCACCGCGGCCGGCGTCTGGTTTAATACCGTTGAGACAGTTACAGATATAAGAAGAGACTTAACATAGACGTTCTATGGTTTTTGAAGTACTTTACGATGGTGGAATTAGATGTGTTGAAAAAGCCAGTCTGTTCGATATCGTTCCTCTGTCCCCTGCCCCCCCCCCCCCCCGCCCACCCCCACATACACTCTATTTGGTTTTTCCTTTCGACATTTGACGAACAGCAGCGTTAATACCAAATTCAGCTCCATATGATGAAGCCGTATTCCAAAGAAACATTTGTCAAGAATAAGCTAGAAAAGTATGTCACTGTAAGCATGCGCAACATATGTACACTTCAATGACAGTTGTCATGCTAGGTTGTTTAATAAGTCTTTCCCAGATAAATATATTCTAAATGTATATTCTGCATGTATAGCTCTCTCATATGCTGGGAGGGGGGGAAGAGAGGGTTGGGGGGGGGGGGGCGGGAGGTTAGAAGAAAATGACTTTTTCAATAAATCTATGTGCACCACTGTAATGTATGGTAAAAATCAAAGAACTTTTATTTGTAGATTTGTTTTAGTGTATAAGTTACAGTTTCAATGATACTGATACAGAAATATTAAATTCAATTTTTCTCAAAGGGGAGTTTCACCTCCTTACCAGTGGCATTGGCACATATAAAGGAATATGTGTCTTTTATTTTGCTCTGCAATACAACATAGTCGAAGTCGATCTAAATCGAAGTGTATACCTTGGTTAGATTTACTTTTGGCTAGTATAACGGCTGTAGATTATATCCATAAAAAGTTACTACTGACCTGCCACAGCGTCACGCAGGTAGCACAACGACCAGACAACTTTGAGGTGCAGCAGTAGTAAATTACATGCACGAACTGTCTTTGTGAATCAGTCTATATATTAGTGAAAACTGTACCGAAATCCGTGTGATAGTTCCTGGAAGCAGTATTTTCATACAGACAGAAAAACGCTACTGAGGACTTTGTATCAGTAACATGTGCAGACGGCATCCTAGTAGAGAGATAACCCAGGAATAGAGTGGTAACCTAAGGCCAATAAAACAAAATTTTAAATAGTGCCATAGAAGAGCAATTTTAGATTGTATACAGTCTGCTTATCTTCATGTGATCATGAGGCCTGACCATATAATTCACACATTATGGCTCATGCCACTAATTCATATGGGAAAGGACCAAGCACCACCTGGCACCAGATAGCTACCCTCTGAATATTTGTACTACTTTACAGACCTTAGGACATATCAGTGTCTCTGTACACTGCCAATCACTACTCGAGGAGGGTGAAAATATGTGGGTGATGTACCAAGTCTGTCGGTTGGCAGCGCAGTCGCCAGACATCATCAGTGGTTGTGCTAAAACAGCACATATTGTGGGCATGTGGACCACACAGCTGGCTCACTATTCGCGATGGGTGCTATGACTGACCCACTTTTATACAAACAGTATCCATGGGGGTAATCTGCTTCATCGTCTTCGCTCTGTCGTTGTGTTACTAGACAGAGCTGTAAAGGGTAAAAGATGTAAGGGAGGACATAGTCTGGAATACAACCGACAAATAAATGAGGACATAATATGGTACATGTTCTGTTCCGAAATGTAGAATTTCGCTCAAGAGATGGATTCTTAGCGGTCCTCATCAAACTGGTAAGTAGAAAGATGACGCAAATAAAAGTATGGTTAGGACAAAGTGTATGTATGTATGAGCTCCATTCCATCAAGGCAGAAAAGTTAACTTCTAAGAATTGCGTATAGCCTATGAAATAGCATTTAGACAATAGCAATGACAAAACTTAGGTTCGTTGGAATGATATCTGCTGCTGTTCTCTCCATTTGTGAAATGTGTTTTTTATTCACTCTCGACTTCTTCACAAAGTGCACTTTAATTTTCTTGTACTTTTGTGATGCCTTAAAATCTAAACACTAATGAGCTCCTTTATCAAATGATACACCTCAGTCAGTGTGAATTAATCACCATACATTGAGTTGTGAATTAGTTATATCATTATAAAACTTGGAGGAATCCAACGACTTGTTTTTCTTTACTATGTAGAGTTACTCACTAATTAACTTATTTGCTTCTAAGCATTTGTTTGTCTTTGTAACTCTGTGTTTTGATATCATTCAGCATCATCACTTCTTGCTCTTAACTTTTCCGCTTGGGGTGTAACATTTTCCAATGTTTCCCACATACAATACCGTGTTGTGCTAGTAAATATGTGTTTTCAATAGCAAAATAACTAATATTATGTGTTAGCTTTGAAGAACCCTTTTGGGATAAGTCTGTGGTTGAAGTTGCACTGTTCTGTACTGTAGCAGTAATACATGGTACTTCAGTTTTTGATAACTAAAATCAAAGCTGTGTTCATTATTCTGTCGTCTTAATATCACATGATGTTTGATAGTTGTTAGTGTAATACACTTACAGAGCACACTTCAGTTTCGTGATAGTGGTGTTTGCATAGGTGATTCTAAATGACGACATCTTATCAATGGGAGACACATAATGTACATGTTTTAAACACATTCACAATATTTCAATCAATCATTTGATTTTTTCATGCATTTTCATGTCCTGAAAATCGGATGAACCTTATATGTACAGTTGACAGGCATGTATTTTAAGAGGAATTCAACATTTTTGACTGTGTTTCATAAAAAAACATGCCATCACCTCTAGTGTCACATAGAAATACGTAATCATTTCAGAAATGTAGTTATACTTTATTTGTGTAGGTTAGAATATTATTTGAATGTACTCTAAAACACACACTTACAAACATATTATTACATGCTATCCATCCCGGTCAACATATACCTGGAGAAGAGCACAGATATACATAAAATGACTGGTTTGCTGTTGTACTATATGTATAATAGACTTCATATTTCTTGACAGGTAACGACAGTCACCCTAAGTAGCAGAGTTTTTACTGCAAACGGGTCAGGTACGTATAATAGACTGTAAATTTCTCGATAGGTTCATAAATCACTCCAAGCAGAACGTTCTATTACTGTAAACAGAATAAAAAGAGAGCACTTATCTACAATCAGATGGAGTGAACTAGAAAGATGGCTATCATAAAGGAAACTGAAACATATAAAAAAAACTCCATTGCCTGCTAGAATGCTGTGCTCTCCATTTTATGTCACTGGAATTGTTGTAGGAAGCTTAGCAGTAATATACAAACTGCTAATACAAATATTAATTATCTTTATGAGCTGTGAATACAAACATTATTTGAGTTCCAGAAGAGACATTAGTCTTGCTTTATAATCATGTGTGATTAAACTCTACAAATTGCATGGCTGTGTTGAGTAGCCGCCATCTTGTTGTGCAAGGCGGGTGACCTTGAAAGGGACCTAGTCGCTGTTGAGGCAGCAGCGGAGGACCGCGCCAAGTTTTAACTAGGCGATGCCCTTCCGCTGCGCACACATTGAAACATAAATACACACAGTATTGAAATGATTTGAATGCTGCAGGTGCCTTAATTCATAAAAAGCTCTCCCAGTGTTACAAACCTATGAAGCCTTTCAACAGATTTATCACTTTATGGTTTCCAAAGATAAAATATTATTAAACTATAGCTACAGTTTCATAAATCAAACTATAAAATAAAGCTGTGATACGTTTTTACTAAGCATTAAATGAAGTTATACTTCCTTTATTTGTTTGTAGAAACCTGTATTAATCCCCAATCATAAATTCTTTTCTGTAGGTTCTAAATATAAATTTGGGTTTAGTCTTTCAAAAAAAAGCTGTGAATGAATTATAGTATTGCAGTTTAGTAATCCAAAAGAGTAAAAGCATCTGTCTATTTATACTACTTTTTTTAATTCCATTTTGTAAGCATTCTAGTATGAATTTTGAATGAGTATTTTTATTTCAATTGCATTTACACTATTGTATGCTTACCAACATAATTATTTTATTTTATAATAAAAAAATCTATTTGCAATGCATACAAGAACATCATTCATTTTAAGACTACTGTTCCAGAGTGAAGTAAGGTATAAGTTGAAGGAAATGATGATTTTAAAAAGAGTGAAATATTTCAAAGTGTTTATAATAATTGCAGATGCCTTGATGAGCTCCAAATTGTTTGTCTCTCCCTCACACTTTTGACAGTTTTTCTCCCAACACTACATTTTTAATTATGACACCTAAAAAGTACATATTACATGCATTAAAGATACATTAATTTCCATTGTTCACTATTATAGGAAATGTTTTATGGTGCAGTATATAATATGAAATTTGGAACTGTCTTGTGACAATAAAATATGTTAACTAACATCAAGTGATCGTAAATTATGGACTGACAAGTTCAGTATGATTTTTACGGAATACAAACGTAAAATCATATAATTTTTAAAATTACATAGCGTCCGTTTGTTGATAGAAATTTTGAATAATGTACAGATACAACGTATTTGCATCATGCTGTCGGTTGAAACAGCGACCAATTTAATCAGAAGAAAATATGTTTTTTTGTCTTTAATCGTATAGTTTTTTTTTATTGGGCCTACTTGGTACCAGTTTTGGCTCACAGTCCATCCTCAGGCCATTCCCAACACGCAGCTGCCACTCTCGCTTCCTGAGTAGGTGTATCAAATACACACCTACAAACAGCATCTATAGACCAAAGCACATTTTTTTTCTAAAAACGTATTTAACTATAGGTAGCTTTTATTGTGAATTTGGACTAGTTGCTAGCTTAGGAACTCTTGTTTGAACACTAGACTGATATGTTAATTGTGTGGACATTTCTGCTTGTAGTAATAGCACTGAAATGGGTCTATAAAGGTTGTTCCACACTATGGTAGGTTTACTAGTACAGTAACAGCTTTTTATTACTGTACAAAGAAACAGTGCCAGCTGTAAAGGAATTTTTATTGCAAATAACACTTTTCGTCTGATTAAGTCTTCAACAGATTTTGTCTAACAAGAAAAGATAGGGCATAATAATACAAAAGTGTAATCCTGGGGCATGATTTTAAGATACACTAAAAATTATTTTAAAGGAAATTTTTCAAAAACGAAGGGACAAATAAATACTCATCAAAAGCGATAATGAGCATCACTGGTTGCCAAAGGCGGTTGGTCGGAACTGATGGTGAAAGAGCATCTAAAAGACATTTCTGTTGGGCTTCATCCACTGAGAAAGGACCATACAAAAGACGGTAATACGAATCAGCCAGAGATAAATGTACAAAAGTAAAAGAAATGTCATTACAAAACGATTGGAACAACGAAGATTTACCTTGGAAATCGTGAACACCACTGAGCGAAGCTCAATACCTTAGCTACTGAAACTCATGAAATTTGTTTGGGCCAGTTGGAACTGAAAATACATTTCCAATAAAAATTATGTAGTAAGTGATAAAACACTCACACACACACACACACACACACACACACACACACACACACAAAACGATCAAACACTCACACCCTAATTGTGGTTGTTGGATAAAATTCTTTTGCTGAAACATTGAACAGCGAAACATCAACGTAAAAGAGTGGCATACCGCAAGCATCACATACTTCTAGGTCATCTTCTTGCAATAACCTATAAGTAAAGTGGGAGAGCTCTATTCGAAGTCTGAAAGACTAACTTAGTGAATTTTTTTGGCCTGGCTGAGGTTCGCCACAATCATGCTGATTTTTGTGGTTTCCAGTGTGTAGTGAGCTAAATTGTAATATGAATAAAAATACGTGTGATTTGCACGAAGATGCAACACTTTAGTTTTGTACCTGACATTTTAAAGTACTCGAAATTTCGTTACCTAAGGCATGACTGAAACTCAGCTGAGCATCAATTTGATGAAAAGCAGAATACCTTAAAGAAGTGTAACACCTTCATGAAATTTCTTAATGATACAACCAGCCACGTCATCACGTTTTCGGCAATAATAACGAGTGGAGATGTTGTACATTCGTCACATTCGTTCATTCTTTGTTCATTCTTATGTCATATTCTGTGATAAGCATGTCATGCATTCTCTTTAGCAAGTCTCACTTGTGTCTAGGTCGAAGATGTTATAGGGGTCAGACAAAAATACTAAAATACTAAAACCACATTGCTGTGCCTAATAGAGTAGGAAAATGCTGGCATTCGAAACAGCTTCCATTCGTCTCTTAATCGCTAAATATCGGTCCTGAATACTTGTCAAAGTTCCTGCAAAGTAGTGACAAGATGAGCCAACGATGATGGAGCTGTATAGCGATCACGCAGTATTATCCCCTAACTAGACTCAGTAAGATTCAGATGTGGTGACTCTGGGGGCCAGAGGAGAGGCTACAATTCATACTCGTGCTCAGAAAACATGTCCTGGATGATGCAAGCTGTGTAGAAACGGTCTATGTCGTCATAGAACACAAGATCACAAGATCACCATTGATAAACAAACATTGTACTATCGGATTGACCTGATCAGCCAAAATGCTCACTTAAACCTTGATAGTAATGCGACCTTGCAGAGTAATCACGGGGTTCATGGAGTGTTATTATATGGCGCCCAAATCTTCACTGAATCCCATCATGTTTCACTTTTGCGACGGAATTCGGACAGGAGACGGACACTATGTGTAAAAAGACTCATCCAACGAAATGACATTCTTCCATTGTTCCATAGCCCATCTTCAGTGGCTTCGCTATCACGCTTTCCTGTTGCATGCATTTGCATCACAAATAAGTGGTTTGGAAATTCCGGCTCACCTTGTAATTCCCTTTTTATAGAGATCCTTTCATTTTGTTTTGGTACTGACAGGTTTTGAGGGTGCGGAACCTAGTTCTGGAGTGACTTTTGCTGCTGTCGTCACCATATTTTTCGTCACAAGCCTGTTCAATAGCCGTCTGTCACCATCACTTAACACACACTTTCGCCCACGTTGTGACTTAGAGGATGTTGGTTTTCCTCCTTCCCGGTATGTCATGTTAATATTTCCTTCTTGAAATGCCACAACTTCTGCTATCTTGGTTATGGAAGCATCCACAAAACTAGTAACAAGGATTTGCCAACTTTCGAATTCACTTAGCTCCAACACAATGCACTCACAGTTACACAGAACACTGTTCTGACCGTGATTAACACTTGCAAGATATTGAGGACATTTCACTGGCGCCATTTATTGGAAAATACAACATTGTAAACTGCTGGCTTCGCTAGCATCTGCATTAATGTTCAAGCATGCAATTGTCGCTGTGTTTCCATATTTTTGCTCAACCCCTGTATGTGTGAACCTTGGTACTGGTATCCACCATTGTCGTCCTTTTAGTTTTCATAGCTTCATTTAACCTCATCTTAAACGTCCTGTATAGTATGTTCCACGTTCTGCTCACGAGGTCTTCCGTATTTATTTCTGCCAAAGGGTTACGTCACATGTGAACAGTAGCAGTGGTTTTCATTCTTCTCATTCTGATCAGAAAATTTCTTTTACTACTTTGTAATAGTCATAAGTAAACATGCGATGTTTTACTTTATTTAATATATGTACTTGAGTGTAGCAGCTACAATACAATACTGAAATATGACATATTAATAATTAATTGTTTGACATAAGTTGCTTCTTGTTATTTGTTTATGTTACTGGATTAGATCCAGGCATTGCCCATTATCAGTGCTATCTTATAATATTTTCTAGTATATGCCAGTGACGATATTCTGTAATATTGAGTTGGCATTAGCAATTACTGCACATGTTAAGATTATTTTTTTGTTATATAACACAGAGTATACATTATACTACTTCTAATTTTCATTGCTGTTATTAGTAGAACAAAGAAATCTGTCGTCATTGAAGAATGCTACTGAGTTTTTTGAGGATTTTTTTGTTTTTCAGATCAGTCTATTCATTTAAAATAATGTCAAGATGTTTCAACATATGTACGAAAAATTTCATTTCGTCCAATATATTTAGTAAGCTGCCTTTTTAGGCAATTGTAGGACTGATAGCTGGTGTGTCATGTCACTGAATACGTAGCTTCATTGTGTAATAAACGAAAATAGCTTCATGCAAATCAGATTCAGATGTTCTTTAAAGTTTTTTCGATATTACACACCATTTATTCTTTGTAAATTTTCTTACAGTAATTCCATTTTAACTTACGAACATATTTACAGAACTGTTATGTGTTACGACACATTTATGATCACTATATATTGTGTGTTCTGCCACCTATTTTTTGGTTACTTTTCTGAATTGCACGTCTGATTTTATCTGAAATCATACCCCAATTTGGAATGGTAGTGAACTGCGTATTTATGCTACAATTTGTATTTGCTAAGGTAATGTCTTTTATTTTATTTTCATTTGTGCTTTGTTCACTGATACAAATTCTTGGCTCCTGTGGTATAATTGTAGCCATTGCTTTTGCTATTCTTCTTAGTGTCTTTCGTTCAGATGTTAAGTTTTCTTTAGCCAAGGAATGTTTTATTAGACTCTCCAAACAGTTCCAAAATATGCTTCTATGTGTGCTTTTGGACAACCAGAGTTATAACATTTTATGCAGCCTGTTTTTCTCTCTCTTCAGTAGATGCTGAAATTGTTCACTGGTCCATTTTTATGGACTTTTATTGATTTAGAGGTCTAAAAAAACATTTTATTTTACTATGCAGTTCATATTAGTTGGAAAGAAGATCTTTTTATGTAGGTTATACCATTATAAGATTAAGATATCTATTTCATTTTCTCTTATTTCAAACAAAATTAGGGAATTATGTACATATTTGCAATAGTACTGAATTTAAACAGTTAATTTTCATTGGCTAAAAAAAGAATTGTTCTCTGCGTGGTTAAGGAAAATACTAGCTACCATACCAGCAAGGCAGATATCCATTGCTAAACATAAACATTCATTGTCAAACATAGAATAGCTATGGGAGAATGACAATATTAATAAAGTAATAAATTCTTGTTCTTGTATTGTGCACATTTTACTGCACATATGTAAATTATGGTGAATAATTTTAATAGTTCCTGGTGTATTAGTATACACGTGAGTTGTACATAAGAACATAATTTTTGCATTCTCTGAAGTAAGAACATCTCTAACTTCTGGTATCTGGTCATATGGTTCTTTACTGTGTACTGATTATCATATACGTATTTCTGGTTCTGAGTAAAATTGAAATAATAATGAACTATTGATCTATCATGGGTGTTTGTTTATGAATTTTTGGGCAGGATTGTAACTTGGGTGCATCATGATATAGTAAGGTTTTTTCTTTCATTAAGTAGAAAAATCAATTTTATGCAGGAAAGTTTTAAGTAGGACTTGGAATCGATTGATTACGTTTTAGTCTGTGAAAGTAAAGTTATTTTTGCCAAAAAATTGAAGGAATTTATTAATGTAATCTGTTTGCAACATAATTACTACAACATTCCCCACGTTGGCTTTGAGAACTATAACAGTGTTTCTGTTCTTTCACAAATTTTACGAAAATTATAGATTTCATGTTAGTAGAATTTATTGTTTTTACTCTTATAATTGTGTTTACCTATCTTTTGTATATATTTCCTATTACATAAGTGTTTTGCATTATGAAACCTTTCTATAAAAGATATATTTCATTATTACTAAAATCTGTTTCTATCGAACTGAATGTCTAGAAAAAGTGAAATAGAATAGCAATGGCAATAAAGTTCAAATACAATGTAATTTAATTATTTTTAGTTCTCCTGAATAAATAGACTTAGGCCACAACCAACTTTTGTTTAGCTATTTTAAACTTCTGTTATTCTCATAATAAAGCAATGTGCCTCTATTATTTATATCATGGTCACTTTCCTCACAAACAACCTGAAGTGGACCTATCCTTGGATGTACAAATCAAATTCATTGCTGGGAAGTTGATGGCATCAAGGGACATGTGGCTTCTTTGTCAGCAGTCTGGGGGAACGAAAATCTCTGCTTTGGTGATAACGTTACCTCAGCATGTGGGTCATAACTGATTGTAATATTTCGAAAGAAATTTTTTAAATCACACTTGGACTGCTTGAATGTCATTGATGTCTCTCTCCCTTTCGTAATGCCCTTGTATTATTAGGGATGCCTGGAGGATTTAGAACAAGGAGCTAGGACAAACATGATATAGACAGGCTCAATTCACTGGACCTCTAATGGCACTAGGGTCTATATAAATTTAATCGAACACTGAAATAAGAAGCATTGGAATGAAGTACACCAAACGGACGCTGCAAGGAGAAACTGTATGAAAACATTAGTCGCATATGTGGAATAAGAATATCTACGGAGTGATCAGAGCATGCTGTGCATGTTGCCTATATGAAACAGAAATAGTAACATGCCTTTGGAATTTCACTGTTTTTACTCTTTGCTCTAAGAACCAGAGATTAATATTACAAGCATTTGTTCTGCTTTCACACGTTTATTTCTTACAAGGGAACCTCCCCATCGCACCCTCCTCAAATTTAGTTATAAGATGGCACAGTGGATAGGCCTTGAAAAACTGAACACAGATCAATCGAGAAAACAGGAAGAAGTTGTGTGGAACTATGAAAAAAATGAGCAAAATATACAAACTGAGTAGTCCGTGTGCAAGGTAGGCAACATTAAGGATAATGTCAGCTCAGCTGCGCGGTGTTCCAGTGGTTAGCGTGAGCAACTGCGAAACGAGAGGTCCTTGGATCAAGTAGCCCCTCGAGTGAAATGTTTACTTTCTTCATTTTCACAAAGTTATGATCTGTCCGTTCGTTCATTGGCGTCTCTATTCACTGTAATAAGTTTAAGGTCTGTGTTTTGCGGCCGAACCGCAAAACCGTACGATTAGTTGACGAAAGGACGTGCCTCTACAATGGGAACCGAAAACATTTGATCGCAAGGTCATAGGTCAACCGATTCCTCCACAGGGAAACACGTCTGATATATTCTATACGACAATGGTGACGGCATGAGCGTCAGATGACAGGAATGTTTTGTCGACACACCTAACTTGTACACTTGGCGAATGGGTAAAAAGATTCTTCTACCTTTCCCGATTTAGGTTTTCTTGTCGGTGTGATAATCACTCCCATAAAAGTGATGAAAACGTAAGAGTTTGTCACATAAACTGCAACAAATGAATGCAACAGTTTCACAGTCGCACAGTTTTCCCTGTACTCTGTCAAAACATATTTTTTTAACGTTTCCAAATTTTTCCGTGTGTAGACCGTCAAATCCTGCAAATGTCCAAGCAAATCTGAACATGTCCTGGTATTCTGGAGAGCAAAGTTGATTGTGTATGAGTGCCTGAACTTTGATAATTGACACACAATCACGTAAACAAAAAAAAAATTTCAAATATGTGTGAAATCTTATGGGACTTAACTGCTAAGGTCATCAGTCCCTAAGCTTACACACTACTTAACCTAAGCTATCCTAAGGACAAACACACACATCCATGCCCGAGGGAGGACTCGAACCTCCGCCGGGACCACCCCCACAGTCCATGACTGCAGCGTAAGCAATACTGCTCTGTGTACCTGTGCAGCTTCGCAAAATCATCGAATCTTTTCACAAAGTATTTCACTTGCCTAAAACCAAACACATCTAACAAAATGTGTACAACCTGGAGGAATGGTAATCACCTCTACTCCCACACTAAAATTGTACAATGCCTGATCGTTCTGTCCTGCATAGCTGTCAAGGAGTAAGTCAAAACCTTGGTCCACGTAACGAGCAATCACACGTTCATTCACGTCTTTGACTAGTCTTTTCTCCATTTTTCCTGACGAACTGCAGTTCACAATGACATTCGGGGTTTGCGCAAGTACCTTATTCACCTGTTGCTGAACTTGCGTTCCAAACATAAATAAAATGTAGGTAAAAGAAATCCTGATTTGTTCAGAGCATATTGTATGGTATAACTATGTGAAGTGGCATGCAGCTGGTCTATAGTACATTCCGTGTCGCCTTCTCCAACTAACGATAACGTGTGGGTCGATTTCATTGCATAGTTAAAACCGGACTGATCTGTGTTGATAATATATGCGCCTTCATACTGTTGGAATCTGACGTTAGTTTCTGTAACAAACGTCTTGGAACACTCTAAAAGTTCTTCCAGTTTATTCGCTTAGTTCTTGCTTACATATTTCGTTATCTTCCTGCTCGTAATTTTGTATTTTCTTTTGAACGTGACAAGCCAATGAGATGAAACCTTGGAGTCCAGGCCGATTTGTTTAGCGTAATGAAATCCAATCCGTAGGTCTGTATCATGTACTGCGCTTAATTCATTTCTGGCTCTAATAAATTGTCGGTATACATGGTTTTCTAGTTCACTGAACTTCTGTCTTCGGGTTCCACCTCATTCCACGACTTTTTTGCAATATTTAATTGTGCTTTTTTCCTCCATCCCTTTAAATTTGTTACTTCACTCCATAATCTACATTTGCGTCTCTTAACTGGTTTGGACAGTAACCTGTATTGGAGCATTTCCTTCATGTAATCCAAAGAAATACCATCAGATTGAAGTCGCAATATTTTCTCTCCGTGTTCTTCGTACGGATCGTCAACAATTTCAGCGTCTGGTACATACAGCCCCGCAGCAATCAGCAAGGTATCGTCATCACCACACGTACTGTTTATCAACACATGTAGGAAATAATCGTACAAACGTTCGACAATCGTTCGATCCCTTAAGGAACTTTCCCATTCCTTACAGTTCGGAAAATATTCATTGACTTTGTTATTGAAGTCGCGACCTGTATTTGCTGGATTCATATTGCCCACGGAATACATCTCACGTATTTAATGCACTCTCGTCCAAAGTAGCGAACAGTCAACTGCCAGCCAGGGAGCCTCGTTAGCAGGAATATTCTCCCTTCCGTGCGCTGTAGTCCACTGACGTCGTGTGTGTTGATGTTTGTTTAGGTGTAGCGTCCCCATACTACGGCGCAGTTACCTCGCTTGGGACGGACGGACGGACAGATAATAATTGTCTGAAAATAAAAAATTAAACATTTCGCTCGAGGGAAGACTTGAACCAAGCACCTCTCATTTCGCAGCTGCTCACGCTAACCACGGGACCAAGGCGCTCCTGAGCTCACATTATTCTTGATGTTGCCTATCTTGCGCATAGACTACTGAGTTCGTATATTTTGCTTATTTTTTTCATAGTTCCACACAACTTCTTCCTGTTATCTAGATTGGTCTGTGTTCAGTTTTTCAAGGCATATCCACTGTGTCAACTTATAACTAAATCTGATGGGGGGTGTGATGGGGCGGTTTCCTTGTTAGGAGCAGAAATTCTTGTGAACTTTTTTAAATCAAAGGATGAAAAATAACAACTGCAGCTATAGAAACTACTACATGGAGAATAAGCATAGTAATTAATATTTTAGTTACCCTAAAATAAAGTAAATATGGAAGAATTTCAACTGTTCAAATGCGTGTAAATTCCTAAGGGACTAAACTGCTTAGGTCTTCAGTCCCTAGACTTACACATTACTTAAACTAACTTAGGCTAAGAACTATACACACACACACACACACACACACACACACACACAGCCTTGCCCGAGGGTGGACTAGAACCTACGGTGGGAGGGGCCGCTCAGTCCGTGACACTGCGGCCAAGACCGCACGGTCACTCCACGCCGTCCACTGACAGTTGGAAGAGGGTCGTAATGTGTAATAGGCAGACATTTATCCATACCATCACATAGGAATTCCAAACAGCATCAGGATCCACTGCAGGTACTATCACAGTTAGGCAGGAGGTGAGAAAAGTTGTATTTCATGGTCGAGCGGCTACTCATTAGCCACACATCACGTCGCTAAATGCCAAACGACGCCTCGCTTTGTGTAAGGAGCGTAAACAATGGACGATTGAACAGTGGAAAAACGTCGTGTGGAGTGACGAATCACGGTACACAATGTGGCGATGCGATTGCAGGGTGTGGGTATGGCGAATGCCCAGGGAACGTCATCTGCCCGCGTGTGTAGTGCCATCAGTAAAATTCGGAGTCGGTGGCGTTACGGTGTGGTTGTGTTTTTCGTGGAGGGGGCTTGCACCCCTTGTTTTGCGTGGCACTGTCACAGTACAGGCGTAAATGCACGGCCTGAGGCGGAGTGGTTACACGACAATATCATCCCTTTAATGGAGTGGCCTGCACGGAATCCCGGCCTGAATCCTATAGTACACCTTTGGGAAGTTTTGGAACGCCGACTTTGTGCCGGGCCTCACCGACCTACATCGATACCTCTCCTCAGTGCTGCACTCCGTGAAGAATGGGCTGCCATTCCGCACGGAACCTTCTAGCAGCTGATGAATTCATGCCTGCGAGAGTGTAAGCTGTCATCAAGGTAAGGGTGGGCCAACACCATACTGAACTCCAGCATTACCGATGGAGGGCGTCACGAACTTGTAAGTCATTTTCAGCCAGGTGTCCGGATACTTTTAGGTCACGTAGTGTAGCTGGCGTACTGCAACGTAAAGACTGAGATAAAGTCCTTGAAACCTGAGTATTTATTACTAATGACCTGAGGCAGTGACCAATTATGTCAACCTGTCTATGAACTAGTGTGGCCTACTTTTCGGGGCTCATTTGTGGTCTTCACCACCTCTCTGTTTCGTAAGAATGGCTTTCAGGGCTTCCGGTTCTTGCTTTTCAGCTATATCAGCAGGCCGATAGGTTGTCTTGTAAAATTTGTACTCTCTCTCATGCAATTGGTATGTGCTGGGACATGATGTCATCTCCTCGCTCTGATCATGTTGTTGAGTGTATGATTTAAGCTTGTCGCTCGCGCAAGGTGAGGCAATATCTTATGGATTTGTTCTGCTTCCCCCAGTATTGGCATTCTGCCTGTATGTCGTTTTGATTGGGACACGTTGCACTGGCTGGCTTCCCCTGTCCTAGTGCTGGTTGGAGAGGACTTTGAGATATTTTTATATTTGTCCACGATATATTTCTGATGTGAAAGATTCCTGTCTTCTTTAACAGAAATCGTCCTGAATTTTTCTTAATTTGTTCTAAAACACTCTCATGAAATGTATGTGGCGTAGTTCTGCAGATTGCACAAATATATGTCATTTAAGCGTTTGATATCAGTATTCACAAGGGTTTTTGATCTATTCTTAAGGGGGAAGTCCATGAAAAACATACACCACTTAAAGATGCATAAAATACACATTTTTCAAGAAACAGTAATGACATTTGTACCATGAAATTAAAACACTTACTGTCAAGCTCCTTAGATTATATATATTTAACTTTTTTATGGGATTTAGAATTTATTTTCAAACAGTTACACATGTACCTTTTTCAGAAAACTATTCAAAAGATGTCTACAAAATATTCTCAGCTTAATACATAGTAACCCTCTCTCATGAGCCTTCTTGAATATATCGGATAGGAGAACTTAAATAATTTTTGATTGTGGTTCTGTAAGTGAAGTGTAAAATTCATGCAAAATCCCGAAGCACTTTGCCCCATATCTCATCTTACACGCATAATTTCAAAGTTTACTCTTGAAACGACATTTATTGGGTTTGTAGAAATAAGTGTACAAATTCTAGCCTTCATAGATTTTGAGAAAAGAAACATAAACTGTAAAAGACATAATGTTCTAGAAATACAAGTTATGGTTCAACCTAAAATTTTTTTGTATGTTACGTCTTCGGAAGAACCCAGGTTTGTATTCAGGATCCTCCTTTCCTTCAAGACTTCTGCTTTCTTTACTTTACTGGGTTTTCAACTGACTTTTCAGCTGCAAAGAGGCGCTGTGAATCTATTTTTCTCACGATGTTCTGAATTATATTTTCTATCTCAAAGCCCAGTCTCTCTAATACCTGCATCCTCCGTACGTTTCCACCATTAAATGCAAGAAATGCATCATAAGTTGCAAGTCTGACACGTGTGGCAGATGAAAACTTGGTTCTAGGACTTTGTTTGCTTGTGAGTGAATTTAGAGACTCATTCTGCGTTTAATCATGAACACCCTGTTGTAGACGTTCATTATCGATCAAAAGCCTGTAAGTGGGCATTACAACATCAAGTATACTATTTGGAAACCTCTCCTTGTAAATGTAGGGGTTGTTATCTCTCTCAGCTTGTAGATACACTACTGGCCATTAAAATTGCTACACCAAGAAGAAATGCAGATGATAAACGGGTATTCATAGGACAAATATAATATACTATAACTGACATGTGATTACATTTTCACGCAATTTGGGTGCATAGATCCTGAGAAATCAGTACCCAGAACAACCACCTCTGGCCGTAATAACGCCCTTGATACGCCTGGGCATTGATTCAAACACAGCTTGTATGGCGTGAACAGGTACAGCTGCCCATGCAGCTTCAACACGATATCACATTTCATCAAGAGTAGTGACAGGCGTATTGTACGAGCCAGTTTCTCGGGCACCATTGACCAGACGTTTTCAGTTGGTGCGAGATCTGGAGAATGTTCTGGCCAGGGCAGCAGTCGAACATTTTCTGTATCCAGAAAGGTCCGTACAGGACCTGCAACATGCGGTCGTGCATTATCCTGTTGAAATGTAGGATTTCGCAGGGATCGAATGAAGGGTAGAACCACAGGTCGTAACACATCTGAAATGTAACGTCCACTGTTCAAAGTGCCGTCAGTTCGAACAATAGGTGACCAAGACGTGTAACCAATGGCACCCCATACCATCACACCGCGTGATACGCCAGTATGGCGATGACGAATACACGCTTCCAGCGTGCGTTCACCGCGATGTCGCCAAACACGGATGTGACCATCATGATCCTGTAAACAGAACCCGGATTCATCCGAAAAAATGACGTTTTGCCATTCGTGCACCCAGGTTCGTCGTTGAGTACACCATCGCAGGCGCTCCTGTCTGTGAGGCAGCGTCAAGGGTAACTGCAGCCATGATCTCCGAGCTGGTAGTCCATGCTGCTGCAAACGTCGTCGAAGTGTTCGTGCAGATGTTTGTTGTCTTGCAAACACCCCCATCTGTTGACTCAGGGATCGAGACGCATCCCCATCTGTCGACTCAGGGATCGAGACGCCGCTACACGATCCGTTACAGCCATGAGGATAAGATGCCTGTTATCTCGACTGCTAGTGATACGAGGCCGTTGGGATCCAGCACGGCGTTCCGTATTACCTTCCTGAACCTACCGATTCCATATTCTGCTAACAGTCATTGGATCTCGACCAACGCGAGCAGCAATGTCGCGAAACGATAAACCGCAATCGCGATAGGTTACAATCCGACCTTTATCAGAGTCGAAAACGTGATGGTACGCATTTCTCCTCCTTACACGAGGCATTACAACAACGTTTCACCATGCAACGCCGGTCAAGTGCTGTTTGTGTATGAGAAATCGATTGGAAACTTTCCTCATGTCAGCACGTTGTAGGTGTTGCCACCGACGCCAACCTTGTGTGAACGCTCTGAAAAGCTAATCATTTGCATATCACAGCACCTTCTTCCTGTCGGTTAAATTTCACGTCTGTTGCACGTCATCTTGGTGGTGTAGCAATTTTAATGGCCGGTAGTGTATTTACTCCAGCGTATATGGCACAGATGTTGAATGGCATGTTCATCTGTTGATACCATGTGGAAATACATAGCTCATGCTGCACTTTTCATGTTTCTTACACCGGATAGGTTCTGCCTGATAGCCTTGCCAAAGCAAAGTCGAAGGGTGCCTATCATCGCGAATCGTCCTACCGCGCCAGGCTTTCATGCTCGCTTGCCTTTGGCTAGACGGCGCCCACGGCCTGCCACTATGAGGTGTCTGGCGAGATCGCTGTGTCGCTGACAGACTGCAGAGGAGGCAGTTGCTGCAACGTGGGGGCTGTGCTCCCGGCGACGGCCGTGTGGGCCGCGTGGTGTCTCCCAAGGAGGGGTCTTGTCCACCGCAGCCTTGAGGACTGGTGGTGCTGCAGACCGCCGTCTGTGCCAGAGTTCTACTCTACGTTCTGCCACGAGACCGGAAGCTGCAGGTTTACGTCTCTCCATTAATACTAGGAAGTGCTTTATTATGCAGTGCAGCAGCTCTGTTGTGTCTCCAGTTACGACAGGTTATACCAGCCAGTGCCTTGCAAGGTGCGCTAATTTGGGCAGTGCTTCTTAACTGGGCGGACCTCTGAGAAAAACCGATATCCACTAATTATCATCTTGCTATTTAAATAATTTGATTTGTTTGACAAGGTTCAGGCTCCAATGGTAAAATATGTTTTTAAGCACGTGCTTGCTGTTTATTGTGTTGGTCCTTTGGTGAGACATGCGGATAAGGACATACGATGTTGCATTCAATAAATTTAGTCGTTGTGAACAGTGTAAAGCTTTGGTGTGGTTTTTTAACGCTCCACCTTTGATCTTGCGGCCAATCTATGGAGTTGGCCCAGCCTGGACTCCCTAAGTGTCTAAAGGTATTGTTTATTTAAGACCGATAGTGCGGGTCTTGGACCCAAAAATTTTCTACTGCTTATGAATGAAGCAAAGTTGTATTAACATATTCTAGCTCTGTGTTATATCACGTGGAACCAGATATTTTTTACTTGTCCTTTCTTATATTGTAAAATAGAGTGGTATAGAAGGAAGGGGTGCAGCTAATCCCTATATCTAAGCCCCAGATTGTGAGATTCAACTATTTGTTGCCATGCTATGTTGTGATTGTTAATTTCGTTGTGTTCGTGATAATAGTCTTGTGTAGGTTTAGGAACTAGTTAATTTGGGTTACTTGGGCGCGTTCTTATGGAGTGTCACGAGTTTAGCCTATTGGTGGCGGCCGGAGTGGCCGTGCGGTTCTGGTCGCTGCAGTCTGGGGCCGAGCGACCGCTACGGTCGGGCATGGATGTGTGTGACGTCCTTAGGTTACTTAGGTTTAATTAGTTCTAAGTTAAGTCGCATAGTGCTCAGAAACATTGGACCCATTTACCTTCTGGTGCGAACCTCTTGCAATACCAGAAGGTCACTCAGAACACTTCGTAACAACACTCTCACCCTCCAAATTTCTTATTACACTTGTGTACACATCTTTCCTACTGGCCGGAGTGGCCGAGCGGTTCTAGGCGCTTCAGTTTGGAATCGCGAGACAGCTACGGTCGCAGGTCCGAATCCTGCCTCGGGCATGGATGTGTGTGATGTCCTTAGGTTAGTTAGGTTTAAGTAATTCGAAGTTCTAGGGGACTGATGACCTCAAATATTAAGTCCCATAGTGCTCAGAACCATTTGAACCATTTGAACCACATCTTTCCTCGTAACATTCTTCACGTTGATTTAAATGTCACTGAATTTGCCCAGCTAAGGCTCGGCTGGATGTTATTATGAGTTTGTGTACATTATTTTATGCACTGCTAATCGTTTTTAAGAGTGTTTTGATTTTATTTGTTGTTGTTGTTGTTTTCTTCAGTCCTGAGACTGGTTTGATGCAGCTCTCCATGCTACTCTATCCTGTGCAAGCTTCTTCATCTCCCAGTACCTACTGCAACCTACATCCTTCTGAATCTGCTTAGTGTATTCCTCTCTTGGTCTCCCTCTACGATTTTTACCCTCCAGGCTGCCCTCTAATACTAAATTGGTGATCCCTTGATGCCTCAGAACATGTCCTACCAACCGATCCCTTCTTCTGGTCAAGTTGTGCCACAAAATTCTCTTCTCCCCAATCCTATTCAATACCTCGTCATTAGTTTAGTGATCTACCCACCTAATCTTCAGCATTCCTCTGTAGCACCACATTTCGAAAGCTTCTATTCTCTTCCTGTCCGAACTATTTATCGTCCATGTTTCACTTCCATACAAGGCTACACTCCACACAAATACTTTCAGAAACGACTTTCTGACACTTAAATCTATACTGGATATTAACAAATTTCTCTTCTTCAGAAACGATTTCCTTGCCATTGCCACTCTACATTTTATATCCTCTCTACTTCGACCATCATCAGTTATTTTGCTCCCCAAATAGCAAAATTCCTTTACCACTTTAAGTGGCTCATTTCCTAATCTAATTCCCTAAGCATCACCCGACTTAATTCGACTACATTCCATTATCCTTGTTTTGCTTTTGTTGATGTTCATCTTATATCCTCCTTTCCAGACGCTATCCATTCCATTTAACTGCTCTTCCAAGTCCTTTGCTGTCTCTGACAGAATTACAATGTCATCGGCGAACCTCAAAGTTTTTATTTCTTCTCCATGGATTTTAATACCTAGTCCGAATTTTTCTTTTGTTTCCTTTACTGCTTGCTCAATATACAGATTGAATAACATCGGGGAGAGGCTACAACCCTGTCTTACTCCCTTCCCAACCACTGCTTCCCTTTCATGTCCCTCGACTCTTATAACTGCCATCTGGTTTCTGTACAAATTATAAATAGCCTTTCACTCCCTGTATTTTACCCCTGCCACCTTTAGAGTTTGAAAGAGAGTAATCCAGTCAACATTGTCAAAAGCTTTCTCTAAGTCTACAAATGCTAGAAACGTAGGTTTGCCTTTCCTTAATCTTTCTTCTAAGATAAGTCGTAAGGTCAGTATTGCCTCACGTGTTCCAGTATTCTACGGAATCCAAACTGATCTTCCCCGAGGTCGGCTTCTACTAGTTTTCCATTCGTCTGTAAAGAATTCGTGTTAGTATTTTGCAGCTGTGGCTTATTAAACTGATAGTTCGGTAATTTTCACATCTGTCAACACCTGCTTTCTTTGGGATTGGAATTATTATATTCTTCTTGAAGTCCGACGGTATTTCGCCTGTTTCATACATCTTGCTCACCAAATGGTAGAGTTTTGTCAGGACTGGCTCTCCCAAGGCCGTCAGTAGTTCCAATGGAAAGTTGTCTACTCCTGGGGCCATGTTTCGACTCACGTCTTTCACTGCTCTGTCAAACTCTTCACGCAGTATCGTATCTCCCATTTCATCTTCATCTACATCCTCTTCCATTTCCATAATATTGTCCTCAAGTACATTGTCCTTGTATAGACCTTCTATATACTCCTTCCGCCTTTCTGCTTTCCCTTCTTTGCTTAGAACTGGGTTTCTATCTGAGCTCTTGATGTTCATACAAGTGGTTCTCTTATCTCCAAAGGTCTCTTTAATTTTCCTGTAGGCAGTATCTATCTTACCCCTAGTGAGATAAGCCTCTACATCCTTACATTTGTCCTCTAGCCATCCCTGCTTAGCCATTTTGCACTTCCTGTCGATCTCATTTTTGAGACGTTTGTATTCCTTTTTGCCTGCTTCATTTACTGCATTTTTATACCTAGTGATAGCTTCTTTAGTATACAGTTTTAGGTTGTCTAATTTCCTCTACATCTGCATCTACATCTACATCCTTACTCCGCAAGTCACCTGACGGTGTATGGCGGAGGGTACTTTGAGTACCTCTATTCCAGTCTCGTATTGTTCGTAGAAAGAAGGATTGTCGGTAAGCCTCTGTGTGGGCTCTAAGCTCTCTGATTTTATCCTCATGGTCTCTTCGCGAGATATACGTAGGAGGGAGCAACATACTGCTTGACTCCTCGGTGAAGGTATGTTCTCGAAACTTCAACAAAAGCCCGTACCGAGCTACTGAGCGTCTCTCTTGCAGAGCCTTCCACTGGAGTTTATCTCTCATCTCCGTAACGCTTTCGCGATTACTAAATGATTAAATGATCCTGTAACGAAGCGCGCTGCTCTCCGTTGGATCTTCTCTATCTCTTCTATCAACCCTATCTGTTCGGGATGCCACCCACACTGGTGAGCAATATTCAAGCAGTAAGCGAACAAGTGTACTGTAACCTAGTTCCTTTGTTTTCCGATTGCATTTCCTTAGGATTCTTCCAATTAATCTCAGTCTGGCATCTGCTTTACCGACGATCAACTTTACATGGTCCTTCTTCCATTTTAAATCGGTCCTAATGCCTACTCCCAGATAATGTATGGAATTAACTGCTTCCAGTTACTGACCTGCTCTATTGTAGCTAAATGATAAAGGATCTTTCTTTCTATGTATTCGCAGCACATTACACTTGTCTACATTGAGATTCAATTGCCACTCCCTGCACCATGCGTGAATTCGTTGCAGTTCCTCTTGCATTTCAGTAAAATTTCCATTGTTACAACCTCTCGATATACTACAGCATCATGCGCAAAAAGCCTCAGTGAACTTCCGATGTTATCCACAAGGTCATTTATGTATATTGTGAATAGCAACGGTCCTACGGCACTCCCCTGCGGCACACCTGAAATCACTCTTACTTCGGAAGACTTCTCTTTATTGAGAATGACATGCTGCGTTTTGTTATCTAGGAACTCTTCAATCCAATCACACAATTGGTCTGATAGTCCATATGCTCTTACTTTGTTCATTAAACGTCTGTAAAGTAAAAGCTAACAGGAACACAGTCACAAAATTTGAGGTGGATTTAGCGTCTTATTTCATCAGACAGCATTTACGTAACTATGCTGCTTTCATTGTTCAGGTGAAAGACTTTAAAATTACAGTACATACACAAACGAAAGTTAAGATAGGAGACCTGTATACAAAACGAAACAAACAAAACTGTTACAAGTGTACTATACCTTGTGCTTATTATGATTTCATGGCAAATGCTCACTGCAGTGGAAGCAACTTCATCTACAATCTCTGTGTAGGGGATGGTTACGCAGTGGGATTCTCATTTACAATTCCCATTTGAATTATGCCTCGCGTGAAGAGAGGTGTCGGTCAGGGCGTGTCGGAAATCGATACTGGCAGGATGGTGGTTTATCATTCTGCGATACTGCCCGCGGTCCCACGACTGTCATCCGAACATGGAGCAGATACCTTCAAAAGGGCTTTAATACCGTACAGGGTCACAATTGCCCCAGGCGTCTAACGAGACGGCAGACATACTGTTCAGTCAGCAGTTGGGTACCGCGTATCCAGATCACGTGCCGTGAGCCAGGAAATGAAGTAATTTGCTTCAAGACAGGCATCCACTTGGGAACCTCGACGTCGTCTGCAGCACCACTGAGAGTCAGAATTGGGACCATTGATGTGGCTTGCCATTACGTGGCGGAATAAGTAGGCGCGTCTACACTGGGGCACCCAACTCATTGGACGCTGGACTCGTCTTTTCAGAAGAGTCATCATCATAATGGACGTGTCCCTGTGTGGCCACAATGCATAGAAGTAAGCAGAGTGTCTTTCGTGATGTGCGAGGTCAAGCGTCCCCCTCCCACAGGGTACGGACAACCACAGGCGTGCTGGTCGCTCCACGGAACACGTATCGTACGGAACATTGAGAGTGAAATCTCAGGTCATCCGATTTGCCTAAAGAGAACGTTTTATGTAAACGAAGGAAAGCTACATTCGTCTCTGTAGTTAGTTTCTCTTTGAAGCTTCTACTTTTCGCCATTAAAATTGCTACACCAAGGAAAAAATGCAGATGATAAATGGGTTTTCATTGAACAAATGTATTACACTAGAACTGACACGTGATTACATTTTCACGCAATTTTGATGCATAGATCCTGAGAAATCAGTACCCAGGACAACCACCTCTGGCCGTAATAACGGCCTTGATACGCCTGGGCATTGAGTCAAACAAAGCTTGGATGGCGTGTACAGGTACAGCTGCCCATGCAGTTTCAACACGATACCGCAGTTCATCAAGAGTAGTGACTGGCGTATTGTGACGAGCCAATTGCTTGGCCACCATTGACCAGACGTTTTCAATTGGTGAGAAACCTGGAGATTGTGCTGGCAGGGCAGCAGTCGTATATTTTCTGTATCCAGAAAGGTCCGTACAGGACTTGCAACATGCGGTTGTGCATTATCCTGCTGAAATGTGGGGTTTCGCAGGGATCGAATGAAGGGTAGAGCCACGCATCGTAACACATCTGAAATGTAATGTCCACTGTTCAAAGCGCCGTCAGTGCGAACAAGAGGTGACCGAGACGTGTAACCAATTGCACCCCATACCATCACGCCGAGTGATACGCCAGTATGGCGATGACGAATACACGCTTCCAATGTGCGTTCACCGCGATGTCGCCAAACACGGATGCGACCATCATGATGCTGTAAACAGAACCCGGATTCATCCGAAAAAATGACGTTTTGCCATTCGTGCTCCCAGGTTCGTCGTTGAGTACAGCATCGCAGGCGCTCCTGTCTGTGATGCAGTGTCAAGGGTAACCGCAGTCATGGTCTCCGAGCTGATACTCCATCCTGCTGCAAATGTCGTCGAAATGTTCGTGCAGATGGCAAACGTCCCCATCCATTGACTCGGGGATCGAGACGCGGCTGCCCGATCCGTTACAGCCATGCGGATAAGAGGTCTGTCATCTCGACTGCTAGTGATACGACGCCGTTGTCCAGCACGGCATTCCGTATTACCCCCCGGAACCCACCAATTTCATATTCTGCTAACAGTCATTGGGTCTCGACCAACGCGAGCAGCAGTGTCGCCATACGATAAACCGCAATCGCGATAGGCTACAATCCGACCTTTATCAAAGTCGGAAACGTGATGGGACGCATATCTCCTCCTTACACGAGGCATCACATCAACGTTTCACCAGGCAACGGCGGTCATCTGCTGTTTGTGTATGAGAAATCTGTTGGAAACTTTCCTCATGTCAGCACGTTGTATGTGTCGCCACCGGCGCCAACATTGTGTGAATGCTCTGAAAAGCTAATCATCTGCATACCACAGCATCTTCTTCTTGTCGGTTAAATTTCGCGTCTATTCCACGTCATGTTCTCGCTGTAGCAATTTTAATGTCCGGAAGTGTAAAAAAAGTGTAAAGGACTCGTGCGTGTTCCTCTCTATGGAGTCTTTCTCATTCGATTTTGAGGAAAGTATTCGGTAGAAAAAAAAAGAATTATTTTCGCATTTTATAACCACTCTTCCCATTTGATGAAGAAATTGTTTTCTTTTCGTTATTGCCCATAGTTATTTTGTTACATCAAAGTAAAATAAAACACCGCACGCATTCTGAAAAGTTTACAGTGAAAATTTTGGTTACCAAATTACATTTGGTGCATATTAAGCCATACATTATTGCATAAGAAATATAGCTAATATACTCAAATTGTTTTTGACTGTGGAAGGAGATACATAATAAAAATACGTCTTTCTACTCTCGTGAAATACGTGAGATGTATTGGAAACAGTCCGCGAAGTGTTTGGCCCATACTCGTCATGCGTGTGGCGGTCACCACCTGCTATTGGGAGTGAGGAGCTGCCTAGAGTTTCTTTTCTTCATCTGCTGCCCGTACAAGAAGAAGCTGGAAATCAAAGAAAACGTAATGAAATCAAAAGATACCGAGGGTCATCAGGTCATTACACTGGCTGTATGTTTTTTTAGGTCTGTGGTAGATGAAGCACGTTCTCCTCGTCCTCTCTAAACCAATGGTCATTGGTTGCCGTGGTAATGGCACGCCACGTATAACCAATAACTTGAAAATTCTGGCATAGTGCTGAAGCAGCATGTAATGGTGTGTCATCCATGCTCAGTTTGACGCCATGCCAGTCTGGGTTCCAGCCACTGCTGCTGCCGGTGGAGAAAGTTCAATATAATAAACTTGCTTGCCGGCCGGAGTGGCCGAGTGGTTCTAGGCGCTACAGTCTGGTACCGCGCGATTGCTTCGGGCGCAGGTTCGAATCCTGCCTCGGGCATGGATGTGTGTGATGTCCGTGGGTTAGTTAAGTTTAAGTAGTTCTAAGTTCTAGAGGACTGATGACCTCAGAAGTTAAGTCCCATAGTGCTCAGAGCCATATAAATTTGCTTACCTTTGCATCTCCGAATTGCCTCCAAAATGTGTACACGTGTTCTTCATAATATACTAATACACTATGTAGTTTGCGACCGTGGTCTAGGGGTAGCGTCTTTGATTCATAATCAAAATGTGTTCGATCCCTACCACTGCCTAAATTTTGATAATTAATCAGCATTGGCGGCCGAAGAGTTCCGGCATAAGAAGTCAGCCTCATTCTGCCAACGGCCTTGTCAAAGAGGGCGGAGGAGCGGATAGAGGTTCAGGACACTCTCTTGTCCTAGGGGTGGGAAATTGCCCCTAAAGGCGGAAGAATCAGCAATGATCAACGACATGAGGATGCAGAAGGCAATGGAAACCACTGCATTAAAGACAAGTAACGTGTATCCACAGGACATGTGGCCTGTAATTGAAGAAGTATCATGATGATCTCTCCATTGGCAAAAGATTCCGGAATAGTCCCCCATTCGCATCTCCGGGAGGGGACTGCCAAGGGGGAGGTTACCATGAGAAAAAGATTGAGTAATCAACGAAAGGATAACGTTCGACGAGTCGGGGCGTGGAATGTCAGAAGCTTGAACGTGGTAGGGAAACTAGAAAATCTGAAAAGGGAAATGCAAAGGCTCAATCTAGATATAGTAGGGGTCAGTGAAGTGAAGTGGAAGGAAGACAAGGATTTCTGGTCAGATGAGTATCGGGTAATATCAGCAGCAGCAGAAAATGGTATAACAGGTGTAGGATTCGTTATGAATAGGAAGGTAGGGCAGAGGGTGTGTTACTTTGAACAGTTCAGTGACCGGGTTGTTCTAATCAGAATCGACAGCCGACCAACACCGACAACGATAGTTCAGGTATACATGCCGACGTCGCAAGCTGAAGATGAACAGATAGAGAAAGTATATGAGGATATTGAAAGGGTAATGCAGTATGTAAAGGGGGACGAAAACCTAATAGTCATAGGCGACTGGAATGCAGTTGTAGGGGAAGGAGTAGAAGAAAAGGTTACAGGAGAATATGGGCTTGGGACAAGGAATGAAAGACGAGAAAGACTAATTGAGTTCTGTAACAAGTTTCAGCTAGTAATAGCGAATACCCTGTTCAAGAATCACAAGAGGAGGAGGTATACTTGGAAAAGGCAGCGATATACGGGAAGATTTCAATTAGATTACATCATGGTCAGACAGAGATTCCGAAATCAGATACTGGAATGTAAGGCGTACCCAGGAGCAGATATAGACTCAGATCACAATATAGTTTTGATGAAGAGTAGGCTGAAGGTCAAGACATTAATCAGGAAGAATCAATACGCAAAGAAGTGGTATACGGAAGTACTAAGGAATAACGAGATACGTTTGAAGTTCTCTAACGCTATAGATACAGCAGTAAGGAATAGCGCAGTAGGCAGTACAGTTGAAGAGGAATGGACATCTCTAAATAGGGCCATCACAGAAGTTGGGAGGGAAAACATAGGTACAAAGAAGGTAGCTGCGAAGAAACCATGGGTAACAGAAGAAATACTTCATTTGATTGATGAAAGGAGGAAGTACAAACATGTTCCGGGAAAATAAGGAATACAGAAATACAAGTCGCTGAGGAATGAAATAAATAGGAAGTGCAGGGAAGCTAAGACGACATGGCTGCAGGAAAAATGTGAAGACATCGAGAAAGATATGATTGTCGGAAGGACAGACTCAGCATACAGGAAAGTCAAAACAACCTTTGGTGACATTAAAAGCAACGGTGGTAACATTAAGAGTGCAACGGGAATTCCACTGTTAAATGCAGAGGAGAGAGCAGATAGGTGGAAAGAATACCTTGAAAGCCTCTATGAGGGTGAAGATTTGTCTGATGTGATAGAAGAAGAAACAGGAGTCGATTTAGAAGAGATAGGGGATCCAGTATTAGAATCGAAATTTAAAAGAGCTTTGGAGGACTTACGGTCAAATAAGGCCGAGGGGATAGATAACATTCCATCAGAGTTTCTAAAAACATTGGGGGAAGTGGCAACAAACAACTATTCACGTTGGTGTGTAGAATATATGAGTCTGGCGATATACCATCTGACTTTCGGAAAAGCATCATCCACACAATTCCGAAGACGGCAAGAGCTGACAAGTGCGAGAATTATCGCACAATCAGCTTAACAGCTCATGCATTGAAGCTGCTTACAAGTATAATATACAGAAGAATGGAAAAGAAAATTGAGAATGCGCTAGGTGACGATCAGTTCGGCTTTAGGAAAAGCAAAGGGACGAGAGAGGCAATTCTGACGTTACGGCTAATAATGAAAGCAAGGCTAAAGAAAAATCAAGACACTTTCATAGGATTTGTAGACTTGGAAAAAGCGTTCGACAATATAAAGTGGTGCAAGCTGTTCGAGATTCTGAAAAAAGTAGGGGTAAGCTATAGAGAGTGACGGGTCATATACAATATGTAAAACAACCAAGAGAGAATAATAAAAATGGACGATCAAGAACGAAGTGCTCGTATTAAGTAGGGTGTAAGACAAGACTGTAGCCTTTCGCCCCTATTCTTCAATCTGTACATCGAGGAAGCAATGATGGAAATAAAAGAAAGGTTCAGGAGTGGAATTAAAGTACAAGGTGAAAGGATATCAATGATACGATTCGCTGATGACATTGCTATCCTGAGTGAAAGTGAAGAAGAATTAAATGATCTGCTGAACAGAATGAACAGTCTAATGAGTACACAGTATGGTTTGAGAGTAAATCAGAGAAAGACGAAAGTAATGAGAAGTAGTAGAAATGAGAACAGCGAGAAACTTAACATCAGGATTGATGGTCACGGAGTCAATGAAGTTAAGGAATTCTGCTACCTAGGCAGCAAAATAACCAATGACGGACGGAGCAAGGAGGACATCAAAAGCAGACTCGCTATGACAAAAAAGGCATTTCTGGCCGATAGAAGTCTTCTAATATCAAATACCGGCCTTAATTTGAGGAAGAAATCAGTGCGGCTCTCGCAGCCGAGCGAAGCAGACGTGCGTTGTGTGCTCTCCGCTGTCAGAGAGAGCCCGCGCGCCTTGTTTACTTTCTTCGGCCGACACTAACGTGACGCCGTAGCGCTACAAGACCATGACAAACCAATACAGAAGATCAACCTTGAAATTCACATTTCGGAACGACTTTACTCGACCAAAGGCGCTCGAAGTCGAACGCTTTTTAATAGAGGAAGCCAAGATCCCGGCTGCCGACATTGTCGGCATTCACTTTTCGATCGTCAGTAGCACGGTCTATGTAAAGCTCATAAACGAAACTACATGCGACAAGGTGCTTCGTGAGATGAAACAAAACTCCGCTTCTACCACGCAGATGGCAATGTTGGCAACGTCGAGGTCGGCCATGCCGCAATGGGACTCCGGACTATCCGCATATTCGAACTTCCATTTGAACTCCCGGCGGCAGAAGTTGTAGCGGCGCTCCGCCCCTACGGCACGGTACACGAACACGTGGCTGAAAAATGGACCCAGTTTAAGACGTATCCAGTACTCAATGGAGTACGCCAAGTGCGCATAGATCTCCAACGACACGTGCATTCCTATCTACAGATAGGAGGGTGCCGGGCCATAGTTATTTATGACGGCCAGCCGAAGACGTGTTCCGGATGCGGCAAAGAAGGACACCTTCGTTCCGAGTGCCTCCAGCGTCGGATCACACAACTCCCACCGAAGGACGTTGCACCACCAGCGGCGAAGACTATTCTATCCGTGACTTACGCGGCGGCGCTCACGACGTTCTCCACACAACAGACACGGTCGACCGCTTCAGCGGTACAAGAATCACTTTCCACGGACAAAAACCTGGATGATCCGCCGACCTGGCCAGTGGTGGAAAATAGTACTACGACTCTGGAGCTACCGAACGCGACAGACATTGACGCCGGCAAGATGGCAATTGATTCCCTTATTGTACCGACTGAAGCGTTTGTTCGGGCGGAGCGTGAGTCAGTGCCGTCTTCTGACAATGAAGGCCATGTACGGAAACAGCGATCACCGAAACGCCGAAAGCGCCGTCGTCGGACCGTGTCGGAACACAGCGGTTCGCATTCGGCCGGGGAAGAACAACTGACCACTCAAGAAGCCAGCCGCGAAGCTGAGGCTGTTTCCACTGACTCCAACCTTGCAGAACAGACAGAAAAACATGCAGCTTTCGAACATCAGCCCATTGACAGAAACAGTGAGCAGCGGGAAGGTACCAGTGCAGGCAGCGAAGTCGCCCGGTCCCTTACTACCAAACATTCTGAGGCTATGGAACATGAACAGACATTCGCGCCCGCTTCGTGGGCCGAGGACGTCGAGACATAAGATCCCGACCCGCGGCCAGCTGAGGCGCCGCCGGATCATGCAGCATAAGCAGCACAAGGAGGACCGCGTTTGGCGGGGGCTGACCTCACTTCCGATGTTCGCTTTTCTCCAACTTCAACATGGATAACCTCGCCCAAACAACGCGTTGCCAGGCTTACCGTCTGGCGACAATGAATATCAACATGATCAGTTCTCCTGTCAAGATCCAACTTTTGAAAGAAACCATACGAGCCATCGGAGTTGACTTTGCTTTCCTACAAGAAGTGAAAACGACTGCACTCCCGCACTTTTACGGTTACGCCACACATGTGACGCCCGGTAGCCCTGCAGACACCGGAGTGGCAATATTAGTGCGTGAAGGTATTGAAGTTACCGACATCACGTTTCTTCCCTCCGCGCGAGGAATAGCATTTACGGCACTCAACACCCGATTCATTAATGTTTACGCGCCGTCGGGTACCACAAGACGTCACGACCGCGCCAGATTCTACTCCATAGATGTCGCTCCCCTTTTCCTTGGACGATACGACCACAGCGTCTTCGCCGGTGAATTTAATTGCGTACTTCACCCAAGGACCAAATCCCACATTACATGCCTTGTCCGGAACTGGGTGCGATGATCCAAGAACTTCACTTGTGCGACACGTGGGAAAAAGTCCACGGTAACCGCTCTGGCCACACTCATCTTACCAGTCATTCGGCCAGCCGACTTGACCGCATATATGTGTCACAAGATCTCACACAAGGTGTGGTGGACGCCGAATTATGGCCTCAAGCCTATTCCGATCACAGTGCCTGTATGTGCACAATGCACCTACGCCCCCAACAAATCTGGCGCAGCAATGGCTTTTGGAAGCTCAACATAACTCATCTCCAGGATCTGGATTGCCATCGGCAAGTTGCAGCAACGTGGACTGACTGTGAACGCCGCCACCCACGATACACCTCGACCCTGGAGTGGTGGCTCCTCTGTGCCAAACCAGCAATCCGTAGGACACTTATGCGATATGGCAAGGACGTGACTGCGTGGCATCGACAGACCCTCGATTTTTACTACGCGGCACTCAGGGACCTCGACGCCTTACCCCCTTCCCCGGAGAGACAACATGACCAAAGCAGAATCAAGGCTCACATACTATCATTGACGAAGCGTCGACTAGAAGGTGCAGTAGTCCACTCGCGACGGCACGACCGAACAGTTGCAGAGGAACCAACTATGCACCACGTTGTGGCGGATAAGCGCCGACAACCCCAACATTTAATCACACAACTCAGGACACACGACGGTCGCTTATGTACGACCCAAGCAACCGTAGTAAAGGCGGAGGAGGATCATTTTCGTCATCTTTACAAGGAAAGAACCGTCAATGACGAGGCCACTACTGAAGTGTTACAGCAGGTAACACGTACTATCGACGAGGCTACCGTGAATGCACTAACAGAGGAAATCTCACTCGAAGAAGTCGAAGACGCCGTGGACAAAGGTGCGGCCAATAAATCTCCTGGACCTGATGGATTGCCCATCGAATTCTACCGGACTTTCCGTGACATCATGATGCCTCGCTGGGTTATAATGTTCCGCGAACTTATGTCTCCAGACTGTGTTGTGCCGCCAGCGTTTGTAGAAGGTCTCCTCATACCAGTACACAAGCCAGGTGGATGGCTATCGATTAACGACTATCGGCCGCTTACAATGCTGAACGCCGATTACAAGATTTTCACCAGGATTATGGCGAGCCGTATTAAGACGACTTTGCCGATGATCCTCGCTCCAGAACAGACGTCGCAGGGGGGAGAAGCCAACATACACATGGCCATCGGTGACTGCAGGGACTTAATAGCGATCGCTTCTGCGTGCCGTCTGAGAGCGGCGATCGTCTCCGTCGATTTCAACCGCGCCTTTGATAGAGTGCACCACAACTTCCTCCTACGAGTGATGGACTGTATGGGATTCCCCCGGGCCTCATCGACACCCTACGGCGTCTTTGGACCGCAGCTAGCTCACACGTCCAGGTCAATGGAAGGACGGTAGGACCAGTACCCATTAAGAGGTCTCTACGACAGGGTTGTCCCCTTTCTACCTACCTTTATGCAATTGCACTCGAGCCACTCCTAGGGGGCCTTAACCACCGCCTATCTGGCATCACGCTGCGGGACGTCACCTTTCGCTATAGGACATACGCTGACGACCTGCTACTGCTGGTTCGTTCCAATGACGAAGTTCAAAGCGTACTAACCTGGACTGAGCGATACGGACAGGCCGCAGGCAGTGTTCTGAACATCAACAAGTCGGCGGCGTTGGACATTGGGAGTGGTCTCGGACCGGAAGCCCTCGCTCCCCTCCCACCAATTTCTGATCTGCGATATTTGGGAATCACGTTCAAGAAAGATGTACGTAAAACAGCTGCAGCAAACTACCGACGGTTATTACAGATCATACGCGCAATGGTGCGACAGAACCTGCTCCGGGACTTGAATCAGCTACAACGTGTTGAATTCCTGAACCTCTACGTAGCATCCAAACCCAACCACGTGGCACAGGTCCTCCCACTACCGCTGCAGATAGGCCGCCGGCTTCAGGCGGCCTTTAGTTACTACGTTTCCGCAGGTCACATCTTTAAAGTACGATACGACACTCTTACCCCCCCCCCCCCAGTGCACAAAGGAGGGCTGGGATTGGTCAACGTCACGGCGAGAGCAGCTGCCCTTTACATGAGAAACATGAGGAAACGATGGAAAAGTCAATATACCTCTTTCACGGGTCGTTTACTACAGGTTCTGATGCCAGCCTCCAACGTCCCACCGGTGTCGGTTGCGCACGTCGCACCACAGCTCTCCCATGTGTCGACCTTCATTCTTGATTACAGCTATGTCAACTCGAACCTCTCCGCCACACGTCGACCAAATGCGAAAGATTTTTATACCAACCTTCTGCGGGCTGTTCACCATAACGTGGTGGAAAACAAGTACCCTACGGTTCACTGGCCAAGAGTGTGGAAAACGATACACCACCACATTCTGTCATTCACGGTGCGTTCGAAGTGGTATCAGATCGCCAACAAAAAATATGCCACACGCCAGCGACTTCACACTGTTGGACTGGCAGACTCCCCTTATTGCCCAGATTGTCACCTTTTGGATACCGATGAACATCGTTTTACTTGCGCATCATCGTCCGGAGTTTGGCGACTAACACAGAAGATATTGGCTCGTTACCTCCGAGTCACACCTGATATGATTGACCCGCAGACCCTACTCTGTCTCGATGAAACTTACTTTCCTGCTGCAAAATATCATGCGCTTACATGGTTCAAAGGACTTACCGTCGCCTACTTCTTTAGCGACGGAGAGAAAGAGCAGCTTGATTACTGGTGGTTCCTACAAAATGCTCACAATGCCCTCGAACGCACACCGAAATACCGTACGCTCTTCGCAAATTACTTACGCAGCGTTTTCCTTAACCCCCCACTCAGCTGGGGAGTGCCAGGCTGTGGTTAATGTGCTGTCCCGCATCACACCAACGGCTCAACGTTCTGCCTTGTCAGCCATGACCAAAGGAAGAGACAAGCTGCTGCAAGGATACTGTTTTCCTTGAGGCACTAGCGAAGCAGAATGCCTCCGTTGCAGATGCCCTTCAAAGGCGCTATTGGAGATTTCAGATAACGATGGCGAGGCTCCAAGTGGAACCAGTTACATTATTGAAGAACCTTTTAGTTAGAATTAAATCAGTGGCTTATATTTTTATTTTTTTAATACTCTTTTATGCCACCTTTGTTGTTGTAATACTTACTTGTAACACTTAGTTACTAGAATTCTCATTTCTACACGCTCCCTAAATGTAATCATATAAAAAAAAAGTGGCAACGGATAGCTCTAACCTTGATTTCCCATACTTCCCCTGGTCTACAGGCAGCCCTCTGGGGTGGGTTTCCTCAGGAGCCAACGCCTGAAGTGGATCAGATTTATTTGTTATAGGATGAAAAGTGACGGTGGCACTTAGGTTTTATATTTTTTTATATTTTTTATTTTTTTATATATTTTTTTAGTTCCATTTTCCTAAGGGGCAAAAAGAAGGAAAAAAAGGGATAGCGTCAAAAAAAAATAAAAAAAAGGGGTAGCGTCTTTGTTTCATAATCAAAACGTCTTAGGTCCCGGGTTCGATCCCCGCCACTGCAGAAAGAAAAAAAAAACAGGGTAGCGTCTTTGATTCATAATCAAAATGTGCTCGGTCACGGGTTCGATCCCTGCCACTGCCTAAATTTTGATAAATAATCAGCATTGGCGGCCGAAGAGTTCCGGCATAAGAAGTCAGCCTCATTCTGCCAACGGCCTTGTCAAAGAGGGCGGAAGAGCGGATAGAGGTTCAGGGCACTCTCTTGTCCTAGGGGTGGGAAATTGCCCCTAAAGGCGGAAGAATCAGCAATGATCAACGACATGAGGATGCAGAAGGCAATGGAAACCACTGCATTAAAGACAAGTAACGTGTATCCGCAGGACATGTGGCCTGTAATTGAAGAAGTATCATGATGATCTCTCCATTGGCAAAAGTCCCCCATTCGCATCTCCGGGAGGGGACTGCCAAGGGGGAGGTTACCATGAGAAAAAGATTGAGTAATCAACGAAAGGATAACGTTCGACGAGTCGGGGCGTGGAATGTCAGAAGCTTGAACGTGGTAGGGAAACTAGAAAATCTGAAAAGGGAAATGCAAAGGCTCAATCTAGATATAGTTGGGGTCAGTGAAGTGAAGTGGAAGGAAGACAAGGATTTCTGGTCAGATGAGTATCGGGTAATATCAGCAGCAGCAGAAAATGGTATAACAGGTGTAGGATTCGTTATGAATAGGAAGGTAGGGCAGAGGGTGTGTTACTTTGAACAGTTCAGTGACCGGGTTGTTCTAATCAGAATCGACAGCCGACCAACACCGACAACGATAGTTCAGGTATACATGCCGACGTCGCAAGCTGAAGATGAACAGATAGAGAAAGTATATGAGGATATTGAAAGGGTAATGCAGTATGTAAAGGGGGACGAAAACCTAATAATTATGGGCGACTGGAATGCAGTTGTAGGGGAAGGAGTAGAAGAAAAGGTTACAGGAGAATATGGGCTTGGGACAAGGAATGAAAGACGAGAAAGACTTATTGAGTTCTGTAACAAGTTTCAGCTAGTAATAGCGAATACCCTGTTCAAGAATCACAAGAGGAGGAGGTATACTTGGAAAAGGCCGCGAGATACGGGAAGATTTCAATTAGATTACATCATGGTCAGACAGAGATTCCGAAATCAGATACTGGAATGTAAGGCGTACCCAGGAGCAGATATAGACTCAGATCACAATATTGTATTGATGAAGAGTAGGCTGAAGTTCAAGACATTAGTCAGGAAGAATTAATACGCAAAGAAGTGGTATACGGAAGTAATAAGGAATGACGAGATACGTATGAAGTTCTCTAACGCTATAGATACAGCAATAAGGAATAGCGCAGTAGGCAGTACAGTTGAAGAGGAATGGACATCTCTAAATAGGGCCATCACAGAAGTTGGGAGGGAAAACATAGGTACAAAGAAGGTAGCTGCGAAGAAACCATGGGTAACAGAAGAAATACTTCATTTGATTGATGAAAGGAGGAAGTACAAACATGTTCCGGGAAAATCAGGAATACAGAAATACAAGTCGCTGAGGAATGAAATAAATAGGAAGTGCAGGGAAGCTAAGACGAAATGGCTGCAGGAATAATGTGAAGACATCGAGAAAGATATGATTGTCGGAAGGACAGACTCAGCATACAGGAAAGTCAAAACAACCTTTGGTGACACTAAAAGCAACGGTGGTAACATTAAGAGTGCAACGGGAATTCCACTGTTAAATGCTGAGGAGAGAGCAGATAGGTGGAAAGAATACCTTGAAAGCCTCTATGAGGGTGAAGATTTGTCTGATGTGATAGAAGAAGAAACAGGAGTCGATTTAGAAGAGATAGGGGATCCAGTATTAGAATCAAAATTTAAAAGACCTTTGGAGGACTTACGGTCAAATAAGGCCGAGGGGATAGATAACATTCCATCAGAATTTCTAAAATCATTTGGGGAAGTGGCAACAAAACAACTATTCACGTTGGTGTGTAGAATATATGAGTCTGGCGATATACCATCTGACTTTCGGAAAAGCATCATCCACACAATTCCGAAGACGGCAAGAGCTGACAAGTGCGAGAATTATCGCACAATCAGCTTAACAGCTCATGCATCGAAGCTGCTTACAAGTATAATATACAGAAGAATGGAAAAGAAAATTGAGAATGCGCTAGGTGACGATCAGTTCGGCTTTAGGAAAAGTAAAGGGACGAGAGAGGCAGTTCTGACGTAACGGCTAATAATGAAAGCAAGGCTAAAGAAAAATCAAGACACTTTCATAGGACTAGTAGACCTGGAAAAAGCGTTCGACAATATAAAGTGGTGCAAGCTGTTCGAGATTCTGAAAAAAGTAGGGGTAAACCATAGGGAGAGACGGGTCATATACAATATGTACAACAACCAAGAGGGAATAATAAAAATGGACGATCAAGAACGAAGTGATCGTATTAAGTAGGGTGTAAGACAAGACTGTAGCCTTTCGCCCCTACTCTTCAATCTGTACATCGAGGAAGCAATGATGGAAACAAAAGAAAGGTTCAGGAGTGGAATTAAAATACAAGATGAAAGGATATCAATGATACGATTCGCTGATGACATTGCTATCCTGAGTGAAAGTGAAGAAGAATTAAATGATCTGCTGAACAGAATGAACAGTCTAATGAGTACACAGTATGGTTTGAGAGTAAATCGGAGAAAGACGAAGGTAATGAGAAGTAGTAGAAATGAGAACAGCGAGAAACTTAACATCAGGATTGATGGTCACGGAGTCAGTGAAGTTAAGGAATTCTGCTACCTAGGCAGCAAAATAACCAATGACGGACAGAGCAAGGAGGACATCAAAAGCAGACTCGCTATGGCAAAAAAGGCATTTCTGGCCGAGAGAAGTATACTAATATCAAATACCGGCCTTGATTTGAGGAAGAAATTTCTGAGGATGTACGTCTGGAGTACAGCATTGTTTGTTAGTGAAACATGGACTGTGGGAATACCGGAACAGAAGAGAATCGAAGCATTTGAGATGTGGTGCTATAGACGAATGTTGAAAATTAGGTGGACTGATAAGGTAAGGAATTAGGAGGTTCTACGCAGAATGGGAGAGGAAAGGAATATGTGGAAAACACTGATAAGCAGAAGGGACAGGATGATAGGACATCTGCTATGACATGAGGGAATGACTTCCATGGTACTAGAGGGAGCTGTAGAGGGTAAAAACTGTAGAGGAAGACAGAGATTGGAAAAAGTCAAGCAAATAATTGAGGACGTAGGTTGCAAGTGCTACTCTGAGATGAAGAGGTTAGCACAGGAAAGGAATTCGTGGCGGGCCGCATCAAACCAGTCAGTAGACTGATAACCAAAAAAAAAAAAAAATACTATGTAGCACAATAAACAGAATTTAATTATTTGCTCTCCTACATGGTATTACAATTTTAGTGACCAATAGCGTATACTGGCCTTTGTAAATTATTCTGCAGTACAGGTAATGTACCTCCTTACTTTCGTTAGCTACTGAAAGCACTTATGTATTGTACTGTTAATATTGTCATTAGAAGAAACTACAATCATCCAGCCACAACTGTGGCTTCTTTGATTTCTCTGGGAGTTTGTCAATCTGAACTATAACATACGAAATATTAGTTCACTTTAGTACACGAATGATAAAAATATGTACTTCTCTTTATACAATACCTTACCACAGGAGTGCTTTATAATTTTACAGCTGTAGTTAAGGGGGGTAGGACGTCAAAAGCGCCAACTTGGAGCAGGAGAGGCAACACAGGACATTTTATTTTCTACTGTCTATACTTTTACAAATAAGTTCATAAAACTTTGTCAGCATGACTAGGAAGGATTCAGGATGCACAGTCATAGAAGTGGAAGTGCAAAAACCTAAAATTAGATATGAAATTTCATCACTTTTCACTTACTGTTGGCTGCATTTGCTGCAATATGTACATTTCTCTTCGCAAGTAAGAGAGATTCTTTGATGAATTTGGCACAGCATACAAACCATACATACAAGTGTATGAAACTCTAGAATTTTCCAAATCTATTTAAAACTGTGGTAAAAATTGAGATAATTAACTACAAAATTTGATTTTCTTCTAAACACAAGTTTAAAACGTAACAGCTCATTCATTTTTTCATAAATTAAATATATTCTAGAATTTCAGACACCTCTAGGTATGGTTTGTATGCTGTGCAAAATTAATCGAACTGTCTCTCTTACTTATGAAGGAAAGTGTACCTATAGCATCAAATGCAGCCAATAGTAAGTGAAAAAATGATGAAATTTCACATGTAAAAGAATTATTTTGTTATGTTTTTGAACTTCCGCTGCTACGAGTGTGAATCCTGAATACTTCCTGGTCATGCTGACAAAGTTTTATGAATTTGCTTGTAAAAGTATAGACAGTGGAAATTAAAATATCCTGTGGTGCCTCTCCTGCTCCTAGTCGGCCCGTTTGACGTCCTACCTCCCTTAAGTGTTAAAGTGTCTTATGATGCATGCACTAATAAACTCTTCTCATGAAGTACAATCTCGAACATTTACAAAACTACATTTCCGTCCGAAACTTGAAGTAATTCTTTAGTCCTAATCAGTGATGTTGACTGCTTTGGCTGAGGTCACGAAAGGAGGCAGCGCGCTTCCCCGCTTGGCTCTGTATTGACCTCTGTGTGAGGGTCCTGCTGTGGTGAGAGAGGGTGTGTCTTCTCCAGCCTCTCCCATTCGTCGTTGCGGATTGCAGCGAAACATTGGTAATGTCTGTGATATCGATATGCGGTGCTGTCTTTACTGTGGCACATTAATCTTTGAACAATATCACGGTTCTCATCTGGAGCTCATCAACAGATTTCTCTCAGATATATTGTGTTAGCTGGGAATACAATATTCTGGATCCTTCTGGTGCTGTTTACTGATGTATATTTGTGAATAATGCCTCAGTTTAAGTATAGATAGAGGATCAGGACTGTAATTGATTGGTCCAATATTTACATTTATTGTTCATGTTACTCACGAGCAAATGAACTAGAAATAATGCAGTGCTGTTCAATGATTTCCCCTGTAGGAACGATGAAAAGTATTTGGGCGTCTTACATGACTGCGATGTCATCAGATCAACGTCAACGTCAACGTGACAGTCCAGGGCAGCGAGGCCAAGACGCGAGAATGCAGCCCATTTGATCGGTACCAGATCCCTGGTGCTCGGCACATATGACACCCCACCCCTATCGTCGTGCAGACCCTTCGTTTTTCGCGTAACATCAAGCAAACAGTGTTCTGTAAGAATCTTGATCCGAGCAAATCGTCGTCACGAGAGTAGTAGGTAATGGGCAAGAAAGTGTTGGTGACGGGTGTCACTGCAAAGACTTCGATGTTGTCTTATTAACGGAATTCCATACAATCGTAACTGATGGCTTGGACGGTACGATGATGACGTTTGCAATCGGGCAACATTCGTTCTCCTCGAAGCCCACACACTCTTTTGTGCAGAGCTGGATGTCATCCGAAAAGGCGACCTGGTGCCACTACTATGTCCGGTCTTGTCGTTAGTCGCATCAGCGTCGGTGCGACTGTCTGCTGCTACACTACTGGCCATTAAAATTGATACACCAAGAAGAAATGCAGATGATAAACGGATATTCATTGGACAAATATATTATACTACAACTGACATGTGATTACATTTTCACGCAATTTGGGTGCATAGATCCTGAGAAATCAGTACCCAGAACAATCGCCTCTGGCCGTAATAACGGCCTGAATACGCCTGGGCATTGAGTGAAACAGAGCTTGGATGGCGTGTACAGGTACAGCTGCCCATGCAGCTTCAACACGATACCACAATTCATCAAGAGTAGTGACTGGCGTATTGTGACGAGCCAGTTGCTCGGCCACCATTGACCAGACGTGTTCAATTGGTGAGAGATCTGGAGAATGTGCTGGCCAGGGCAGCAGTAGAACATTTTCTGTACCCAGAAAGGCCCGTAGAGGACTTACAACGTGCGGTCATGCATTATCCTGGTGACATGTAGGGTTTCGCAGGGATCGAATGAAGGGTAGAGCCACGGGGCGTAACACATCTGAAATGTAACGTCCACAGTTCAAAGTGCCGTCAATTCGAACAAGAGGTGACCGCGACGTGTAACCAATGGCACCCCATACCGTCACGCTGGGTGATACGCCAGTACGGCGATGACGAATACACCCTTCCAATGTCCGATGTCACCATGAAACGGATGCGACCATCATGATGCTGTAAACAGAACCTGGATTCATCCGAAAGGATGATATTTTGCCATTCGTGCACCCAGGTTCGTCGTTGAATACACCATCACAGGCGCTCCTATCTGTGATGCAGCGTCAGGGTAACCACAGCCGTGGTCTCCAAGCTGATAGTCCATGCTGCTGCAAACGTCGTCGAACTGTTCGTTCAGATGGTTGTTGTCTTGCAAACGTCCGCATCTGTTGTCTCAGGGATCGAGACGTGGCTGCTCGATCCGTTACAGCCATGCAGATAAGATGCCTGTTATCTCGACTGCTAGTGACACGAGGCCGTTGGGATCCAGCACGGCGTTCGGTGTTACCCTCCTGAACCCACCGATTCCATATTCTGCTAAAAGTCATTGGATCTCGACCAACGCGAGCAGCAATGCCGCGTTACGATAAACCGCAATCGCGATAGGTTACAATCCGACCCTTTATCAAAGTCGGAAACGTGATGGTACGCATTTCTCCTCCTTACATGAGGCATCACAACAACGTTTCACCAGGCAACGCAGGTTAACTGCTGTCAAGATACGCCGCGTCCCTGCTGCTGTTCTCACCAGTGTTGACAGACATTTCTCCTAATACGAGGCATAACATGATACTGTAAAAACCAACCCTCATGTATGTGCGATTTCTCGATGGAAAACTTGCGAGTAGTATCTCCTTAATGCAGGCTGTACATGGCGTTATTTCTTCCTACCGCGTCCGGTTAAGTTGAAAAGCTAATCATTTGCACATTCAACCATGCACTACGCCTCATAACGCTCTGACGTTTGTTGCATGCTGTCTTCGTAATGCTGCAGTTATAATGGATAATAGTGTAAACGTACAGTACCGACTTCACTGAAACTTCCAGGCAGATTAAAACTGTGTGCCGGACCGAGACTCGAACTCGGGACCTTTGCCCTTCGTAGGCAAATGCTCTGCCAACCGATCCACCGAAGCGCGACTCACGCCCCGTCCTCTCAGCCCTACTTCCGTCAGTACCTCGTCTCTTGCTTTCCAAACTTCACAGAAGCTCTGCTGCAAAACGGCAGAACTAGCAGTTCTGGAAGAAAGGACAATGCTGAGACATGGCTTTGCCACAGCCTGGGGGATGTATCCAGAATGAGATTTTCAGTCTGCAGCGAAGTGTGCGCTGATATGAAAGTCCCTGGCAGATTAAAACTGTGTGCCGGATCCGGCCTCGAACTTGCCTTTCACGGCAAGGCAAAGGTCCCGAGTTCGAGTCTCGGCCGGGCACACAGTTTAAATCTGCCAGGAAGTTTTATATCAGCGCACACTCCCTCAGAGTGAAAATCTCATTCGGGAAACATCCCCCAGGCTGTGGGAAAGCCATGTCTCCGCAATATCCTTTCTTCCAGTCGTGCTAGTTCTACAAGTTTCGCGAGAGAGCTTCTGTGAAGTTTGGAAGGTAGGAGACGAGGTAATGGCGGAAGTAAGACTGTGAGGACGGGGCGTAAGTTGTGCTTGGGTAGCTCAGCTGCTACAGCACTCGCCTGTAGAAGGCCAAGGTCCCGAGTTCTAGTCTCGGGGCCGGCCGGAGTGGCCAAGCGGTTCTAGGCGCTTCAATCTGCAACCACGCGACCGCTACGGTCGCAGGTTCGAATCCTGCCTCGGGCATGGATGTGTGTGATGTTCTTAGGTTAGATAGGTTTAAGTAGTTCTAGGGTACTGATGACCTCAGAAGTGAAGTCCCATAGTGCTCTAGTCTCGTCCGGCAGATAGTTTTATCTGCCAAGAAGTTTCGTATCAGCGCACACTCCGCTGCAGGGTGAAAATTTAATACTGGCAGTATAGTTGGTTTAAAAACAACTCTGGCGGCCTGACTCTTTTACAGTAAAACGAACGTCTCGATTACGACAGGTTATCAGATGTATAGAAAATTTTATTCGTTACCTTCTTAATGTTTGTTGTATTTCTTAAATAGCAGTTTAACTGACTGTGAGGTCAATAGTTCACTGATAACACTACCACGAAAAGTGTTTAACACTGTTTAATATTGTCTACATGATACGTTGAATACTGACATGTTGTAGTATAGTTTGAGAACTATCACATGAGATAATTGAAGACCTGTGATCATTAGCTCCCAGAGAGTAGCAAGGACAGAGAAAGCAGTACAACGCCCCCTAACAAACAACGAAGGACGTTTTTAGTGCATAAATCTCAATATTTAAAACAATCCTATTCAAAATATCTGTTGAGGTTATAGCAAGAGTTTATCAAATTTATTATTAAATGATGTACCTGAAGTCTGCACTAGGTGTGTTGTGTATGTAGGCATATTTTTCAGATAATTTGTCACGATACTGAATATCAGTAGATTAGGCAAATGAGCTGTAAGGCTGTGAGTAATTAAATATATACTACGATTTTACAATATGGCTGTGCCTTCAAGATGATATCAAAAGGACTTCTGCTGGTTACCGAAAGCAAGGTTGTATACTATTACAAGAGTAAAAATATATGTAATCTCCATGTTTAAACTACACTAATTTGGTTGTAAATAATATTCATTAAAATTAAACATTCCTGTTGCAGTGGTCCAAAAATATAATAATTTATCCACATTTACAGTTCATTGAGTGTACTTATTAATCTTCTAATACTTTGTTATAATTAAGTTAATTTAACCTCCTCTTTAATTTCAATAGTGTCACACTAATAATTTTCTGTTATTCTAAGTTCATTTAAAACGTAAATCGTCTTAACACAGAGCTTAACTGAAAGAATGGAATTCTTCTCATGTCAGCTTCTACACAAAACTCTATGTGCCAGTGTTCTGTTTAACAATTTTCGGGTATGGCTAGAAAATTGTTTCATTTTGTTTTGTGTTGACATGTACGAGATATCTGGCAAGACACATGCTACTAAATCAGCAAGAACGAAAGATAATTTTGCTCGCTGTATAACAGAAACAGCTAATCTAATTTCACCTACCTCTGCTTGAATGAGCTGTTCAACGAGGTACTTCATATCTCCCCGAAACAGAAAGGATCTTGACGTGGCTGTGGTTCATATAAAAGCTGTAAAGGTGTCGACTGTGTGTAAACTTCACATGTACATATGGCTCTGATGTTTGAAGGACTATCTTTAAAAAAAATCTCAGAACGATCCATAACAAAGTAATATGACTTGTATCTGCTCCCTGCCATGTAAATACCTCCACCATCTTACGCAGGGAGCCGAGTGTTGGTAGAGATGTCAAATTTCAGTTACTTACGCGGTGTGCAGTAGGCACGCATTTACTGCCGACTAATACACAGTCATTGAAGGGATGCGTAAAAGATCTGAAATTACTTACTGTAATTCACACATTTACATTCGTTCTTTGCTGGTGACATCAGCTGATTCCACAATCGTTTATGATGAGTGTGTTCTTCTTTTTCGAACCATTTAAGGTCACTTCTTACTGCTGTAGTATTGAATTGATCGTAAGATACAATCTTTAATACACAGGAAAAACACACATCATGCAAATCCGAATTCGTGAGATGAATCGATGCTAAAATGAACTTTTTATTTCACTTACTGAGGTACAGTAGCAAGAGTAGCCGGCCGCAGTGGCCGTGCGGTTCTAGGTGCTATAGTCTGGAGCCGAGCGACCGCTACGGTCGCAGGTTCGAATCCTGCTTCGGGCATGGATGTGTGTGATGTTCTTAGGTTAGTTAGGTTTAATTAGTTCTAGGCGACTGATGACCTCTGAAGTTAAGTCGCATAGTGCTCAGAGCCAGCCATAGCAAGAGTAAATATCGTTCATGATCTCTGTTCGTGGTGCCAACTTCCACTTGCCCTGAAGAAGATAATGCGTCTATCACGTTAACAAGTATCCTTAAATTTCCACCACTGCTGATTTAAATGCGAAGCCTTTGTTTCTTTTGTGATGTATTCGATTAACATACGTTCTTTTTCGCTTATTGGTTCCTCTTATTCGTACAAGAGTACTACCTCATTGTGGATGTCATTATTAACAGTAATAAAGTTATGTACTCTCGCTTATTAGCTTATTTTGTGAGGTTTGGCAAGATGAATACTGTATATACCTACACATGTTTCGTATTATACTGGAATCTATACATGACCCTGTGTATTGATGGATGTGAACTTCACATGCAACGCAAAGCAATTGCCACTGAAGTTGCAATTTCGTAAATGTTCTTGAACAGAGTAAGTTGCCTTCACCTCGTAAGCAGTTGGCATAAGCCAACCCATTCCCTTCCTTAACTTTGCGTTCTGAATCTGTCTCCGGACTTAAACTGTGATTCCTGCCTATATCCTATAATTGGATTGTGACTTTTCCTTTGTCGAAATCCTGACGAAGGTCGTTAATGCAAGGATAGCAAGGACACATACTAAGTGTTCATTGATATTTATTATTCGGTGCACGTGTTATTCCTGGTACTGGTTCTGCAAGTGTATTCCCAAAACCTCGTATTTTGTGACCAATTTTCTTAGAGACAGAAAGTAAAATTGAGCTGTAACAGGATCTGCAGTTAGTGCTCCCAGTGCCAAAGGGTACGTAGTTTCAAATTCAACGTGGTTCTCACTTTTACACAATTCAACTTGTCTTTCCTTTAATTTAATTTTACTTCATTTAGTTTCTCGTCCTGCCCTGTCAGAGTGCCATGTAGTGCCCGTTATCGTTCCAAAAAAACGCAACTTGGAAACTATTAGAGATAGAGTAACGTGGTTTCCTGTAAAGCGTTTCTCAGTATTCAAACATTCTTACTGTTATATTTGAATTTCAGTGTGTACCATCATTAATCGCTCGTCAAACATCAAGACTACATTCGTTCTGCCCTTGTGCGGGTCACCATTGCAGTATCAACAGTTCTGATTTCTGCGCTGATTCGTGCACTAACGGTAGCTGTTCCACTGACTGGCTGCTGTGTATTCGTGATCCTTGGCGTAACTCCACAAAAAGACATAGCAGCGGGAGAGTGTAGGACCATGTTATGCTGCCATGACGACACGCCTAGGTCTCAGGAATTGTACCATTCACATCCAGCACATTCAAATTTCTATATGGGGTACACGATAATGTAGGGAGATGATGGAGCTGCAGATCTTCGATCTGTGTTAGCTGGTACTGTTCGAGCACGTCCAGATAATATTTTCTGTTGTAAATATCTATATGAAGAAAAATACAATAAAGGGCAGTGGTAAAAATGAGAGCTGCTAAACGTTTTTGAACAATCCATAATTGTCTGGGTCTTATAGTTTCCTAGTTATGATTTTTTGATAGAGTAGGTGACTTTATGGGTACCCTCTATAGCATTCTCTCCGGTTTTACATACTCTGGACGCCAAGGATTGTAAAATGATTCAGCTAGATCTGACACAAACAACTGTGGAAGTATTTTACGTACTGCTGTCCTCATTCCTTAGAAACAAGCACCAGAGAAATCTTGTCTCAAGCAGTAAAGCACAATAGGCCTAATTTATTCAAAATCATTATCATTGGGTCCATAGTCCACTGACGCAAATACACTCACTGCCACGTTTTTCTATCATTTCATATTGCACATCGTTAATACAAATGACCACAAAATCTACGTCTATTAGGAGTGGATACTCTTGGAAGCCTACATCCTGTGGCTTCAAGAAAAATGAATGGGGGTGACCTATCTCTTGTACCTTATTTGTTCGTTGTAACTTAGAAGCAGATAACATGTCTCATTCTGTGAAGTATCGCACGGAATAGAGTTCTGTTTGCGGTGTTAATAGCCCGTACGTTTTTTCCTGCCTGAATGACTTACGACATTCTGATGACATATATTATCAGGCATGTAACAGATTTTGCAGCAGCGATCTTCAGCCTAAACTACTTTGACACTTGCTGGAAACACACTTCCCAATTCGGTACCTTTTGCGGTTTTGTGAAGTCTATTCCGTAACATTAAGAGACTTAAAATTCCGAACGATAAAATGCGAAAAATGTGGTTTAATATCATCTCAGTGTTTTATAGGTATCGATAACGTTTGCCTTTTCTTTCAGCTGCGTCTAGTGATCTAATTCGTGGAAAAATCAAAGTTTAATCTGATCTAATTAGATCGACTCATCTGTTTCAGTGCAGAGTCAGACTGTAAGATCGGTCGGTGAATATTTTCTTTAGTTTGTCCATAATGGTTTGGAGAATACGCCTGCTATCATGGTAAAATCACCGATGTACGTTTGATTTCTATTTGCAACTGAGGCTGACGTGTTACATGCTCAATTTATCACAGTTGGTGACAGGGCTGCACAACGTTAAAAATTCTTAAAAATTCTTAAACCTATGGAAGCCACACTTTTTTGAGAATCATTTTTCCTGCCGTAACTAAGCAGCGGGGATTTATTGTACAACTTTCACGTTGTTTTCTCGTAGCATAACAGAATAGTCTCGATTTTTCTCGTTTACGAAAGTTCTATAAAAGGTCTTTACGTTTTAGTTGTTTGAGGAAACGTTTCTCTCTCTACATTACTGCTTAGGGGCCTGCATCATTAATAAGGCTCATGCTGAACATGATTCTGGCTGAAGACAGGGGGTGGACACGCATATTTACATCTAACGTCACATCAACTAATGATTTTATTGGTTATGCCAAACAACAAGATGATGCAATAACGGGAACATTGTGTATTTCGTCATTGATACTATTTTGTAGATAAATATGAAGGAAAGAATCAGTAAAAGTTAAGTGACGTACACTCCTGGAAATTGAAATAAGAACACCGTGAATTCATTGTCCCAGGAAGGGGAAACTTTATTGACACATTCCTGGGGTCAGATACATCACATGATCACACTGACAGAACCACAGGCACATAGACACAGGCAACAGAGCATGCACAATGTCGGCACTAGTGCAGTGTATATCCACCTTTCGCAGCAATGCAGGCTGCTATTCTCCCATGGAGACGATCGTAGAGATGCTGGATGTAGTCCTGTGGAACGGCTTGCCATGCCATTTCCACCTGGCGCCTCAGTTGGACCAGCGTTCGTGCTGGACGTGCAGACCGCGTGAGACGACGCTTCATCCAGTCCCAAACATGCTCAATGGGGGACACATCCGGAGATCATGCTGGCCAGGGTAGTTGACTTACACCTTCTAGAGCACGTTGGGTGGCACGGGATACATGCGGACGTGCGTTGTCCTGTTGGAACAGCAAGTTCCCTTGCCGGTCTAGGAATGGTAGAACGATGGGTTCGATGACGGTTTGGATGTACCGTGCACTATTCAGTGTCCCCTCGACGATCACCAGTGGTGTACGGCCAGTGTAGGAGATCGCTCCCCACACCATGATGCCGGGTGTTGGCCCTGTGTGCCTCGGTCGTATGCAGTCCTGATTGTGGCGCTCACCTGCACGGCGTCAAACACGCATACGACCATCATTGGCACCAAGGCAGAAGCGACTCTCATCGCTGAAGACGACACGTCTCCATTCGTCCCTCCATTCACGCCTGTCGCGACACCACTGGAGGCGGGCTGCACGATGTTGGGGCGTGAGCGGAAGACGGCCTAACGGTGTGCGGGACCGTAGCCCAGCTTCATGGAGACGGTTGCGAATGGTCCTCGCCGATACCCCAGGAGCAACAGTGTCCCTAATTTGCTGGGAAGTGGCGGTGCGGTCCCCTACGGCACTGCGTAGGATCCTACGGTCTTGGCGTGCATCCGTGCGTCGCTGCGGTCCGGTCCCAGGTCGACGGGCACGTGCACCTTCCGCCGACCACTGGCGACAACATCGATGTACTGTGGAGACCTCACGCCCCACGTGTTGAGCAATTCGGCGGTACGTCCACCCGGCCTCCCGCATGCCCACTATACGCCCTCGCTCAAAGTCCGTCAACTGCACATACGGTTCACGTCCACGCTGTCGCGGCATGCTAACAGTGTTAAAGACTGCGATGGAGCTCCGTATGCCACGGCAAACTGGCTGACACTGACGGCGGCGGTGCACAAATGCTGCGCAGCTAGCGCCATTCGACGGCCAACACCGCGGTTCCTGGTGTGTCCGCTGTGCCGTGCGTGTGATCATTGCTTGTACAGCCCTCTCGCAGTGTCCGGAGCAAGTATGGTGGGTCTGACACACCGGTGTCAATGTGTTCTTTTTTCCATTTCCAGGAGTGTAGATGATGCTGAAAATCAATTCAAAACATCTGAATATCACAAAAACAGTGAAAATTTTGTTGCGATTTGTACGTTCTAGGAACTGGCAGAAAACGATTTGTCGATTCTGTGACAAAACAGCTCAACAGTTTACCCGTACCTACAGAAGGGGACAGACAAATACCCTAACAGTGGAGAAAATGCTGTGAAAATAAATATAATATCCAATAAGGATATCACCACAAGTTCTTACGATGAACTTACACAGTAAAAGAGTACAAAACGAGAAAATAATTTCGCTAATTCTTTGTCGAGAGGAACATGGCAGAAACTAACTCATTACATAAAACACGTTAAAGTAAAAATCGTTTATGCGAAAGTTAGAGACCATTGAAAATACAGTTAGTAAACTCATTATCCTATCGTCTCACATTACAGATGTTTTTATCAGATGTGTTGTTGTTGTGGTCTTCAGTCCTGAGACTGGTTTGATGCAGCTCTCCATGCTACTCTATCCTGTGCAAGCTTTTTCATCTCCCAGTACCTACTGCAACCTACATCCTTCTGAATCTGCTTAGCGTATTCATCTCTTGGTCTCCCTCTACGATTTTTACCCTCCACGCTGCCCTCCAATACTAAATTGGTGATCCCTTGATGCCTCAGAACATGTCCTACCAACCGATCCCTTCTTCTGGTCAAGTTGTGCCACAAACTTCTCTTCTCCCCAATCCTATTCAATACTTCCTCATTAGTTATGTGATCTACCCATCTAATCTTCAGCATTCTTCTGTAGCACCACATTTCGAAAGCTTCTATTCTCTTCTTGTCCAAACTATTTAGCGTCCATGTTTCACTTCCATACATGGCTACACTCCATACGAATACTTTCAGAAATGACTTTCTGACACTTAAATCAATACTGGATGTTAACAAATTTCTCTTCTTCAGAAACGCTTTCCTTGCCATTGCCAGCCTACATTTTATATCCTCTCTACTTCGACCATCATCAGTTATTTTGCTCCCCAAATAGCAAAACTCCTTTACTACTTTAAGTGCCTCATTTCCTAATCTAATTCCCTCAGCATCATCCGACTTAATTAGACTACATTCCATTATCCTTGTTTTGCTTTTGTTGATGTTCATCTTATATCCTCCTTTCAAGACACTGTCCATTCCATTCAACTGCTCTTGCAAGTCCTTCGCTGTCTCTGACAGAATTACAATGTCATCGGCGAACCTCAAAGTTTTTATTTCTTCTCCATGAATTTTAATACCTACTCCGAATTTTTCTTTTGTTTCCTTTAATGCTTGCTCAATACACAGATTGAACAACATCGGGGAGAGGCTACAACCCTGTCTTACTCCCTTCCCAACCACTGCTTCCCTTTCATGTCCCTCGACTCTTATAACTGCCATCTGGTTTCTGTACAAATTGTAAATAGCCTTTCGCTCCCTGTATTTTACCCCTGCCACCTTTAGAATTTGAAAGAGAGTATTCCAGTCAACATTGTCAAAAGCTTTCTCTAAGTCTACAAATGCTAGAAACGTAGGTTTGCCTTTCCTTAATCTTTCTTCTAAGATAAGTCGTAAGGTCAGGATTGCCTCACGTGTTCCAGTGTTTCTACGGAATCCAAACTGATCTTCCCCGAGGTTGGCTTCTACTAGTTTTTCCATTCGTCTGTAAAGAATTCGTGTTAGTATTTTGCAGCTGTGACTTATTAAGCTGATAGTTCGGTAATTTTCACATCTGTCAACACCTGCTTCCTTTGGGATTGGAATTATCAGATGTACTGAGTTCAATTAGGGAATGGCTATCGACCATATGAATTAGAGGAAGTGGGAAGCGTTTATGGACGTCGTACCCCGTGAAAGCTGTCACATGTTTTCTGCACCATTTCTCATTCACACAGCAGATCTGCCCATATCAGTACGAAAGTCATGATCGTCGTGCTACATACAGGAAAGGAATCATAGTTAAAGCCTGCAATACAGCAAGGAAATTACCGCAGATATCGGATGGTGAGTTTGTTAATACTTTAGCGTAGGTTTATTTAATTTCTGCAGCAAATACCAGTGTTAAGTGCACCTGCAAATCGATAATTGTAAGCTGCTTTTCCTGGTACTGCTGTTTCGATAGAAATATCTACAACCACTGTGTTTAAAACATTGCTCTGGAGACAGAAATAATTTTTGGATCAAGTTTTTATCTTAAATCTTACTATTCTTAGAAGCGTCATTTAGAAGAATGATAGAATATCTTCCACACTACACCGTACATAACCAATTATTATATTTCAGTCTTTTCACACTTTCTTTAGACTAATGGGATATATTTCCAGCGCAGCACCAATTGTGTAATCACTGCCTTTAACATATCTTGATATCAATATAATTAATTCGTCAACTTACTTTTATATTCCTAAATCCGTTAAGTAGGTATGTTCGTTTTAGTATACCAATGTGATGTCCTCATCCGTAGGAATCTCACGATCTGTGACGTCTACTGATACAAAGCAGGTAGAGGAAATTTATGATGGATGTTTAGGAATGTTTCGTGACCTAATAAACGATTTCGGTTCTCAATGATTAGGGGATGTTTGTTAGAAACCATCCCTCTTAAGACAGGTACTGTCCTCTAAGTTTCAGCCCACTGTTTATCGGTAGCAGAGCAGCGCGGCTTGCAACATTACCATCACAGCGAGGAAGAATTAAACTTTCATCTTGAGAGGCGACATACGTGCACCTTCAGTTTGAATCCGGAGCCTCTCCTGTTAAAATTTCGCTCTTAAATTTGAATAATATAAATACATACAGCTGGCTGTTGCAGTGCTATTCGGATAGTGGAATGCAGCTATTTCCGATTTTGTATTTATAAGCATCCCCAAACACGAATGCCATGAACATCTTTAAAGAGGACTGATTACATACAAATAACAAAAGCTTGTCCCCTTTGTAAGCTCCGAGTACTCTCTTGTCTGTCGTTCCTCGAGATTGCTGATTAAACAAAAAACCTATTCTATGTCGGACACAGAGGTGTAACGTTTTAGATACGGGCCCAGCTACAATACCCGCTCCCTCTAAATTAAAATATAGAACGTATCATTAACTAACATACTTTTTAATTATGGTAGATACAACTAGAAATTTAGTTCAAAGTGTTGTATAACACCATCTGATATAAAGAATTGGCTATTCGTTAATTGTTTTCGAAGGATTAAAGAAATTTATTAACATCGTTAAATGTTATTAAAAATTAAATACATTATATTGACTGACACTCATGAATGAGCATATGCCTATGCTTCTGTCTGTTGTACCCACCTTGATCTCTATTGAAACTGGACCATGTGGCGCGTTTTCTGCGATGCGACGGTATTGATGGTCTTACAGAGGTAGCTGACTTCACTAAGTTTGTGTTTCGTCATAGAATTCCGCAGATTGTTCTTTATAAATCTGAGCTTAGAAAATCAACTTTCAGCTGAAGAAACAGGAACACGAATAGTTAATAACAGGTAAAATCCAATCATAAATCTAGAACGCTGGCACATACCATTGCTTATCTATTACCAGTAATTCTTTTTAGTCAGCGATAGAGGTTAATGATATTATTTCTTTATTTTTCAGAAAGTTTTTGAAACCTATTACCTGGTCTGGGAGTTCACTGGCTAAATCCTCCTCGTATACATTTTGAAGAATTGCTTCATTGCGGATCTCTTTATTGGAAGATGAATTAAGAAAATTGGGAAAATAACAATTAGAAAATGGTTAACATTATGCATACGAGGTGTGGCTAGAAAAAAACCGGACTAGTACTGGCGAAACAATAAAACGAATGCAATAAGGCTGAAAGTCGCGTGGGCTATTACGTGACTCTCGCTCCGCCTATTGGTCGAGTTTCATCTGCCTCCTGCACTCAGTCTCCCCGTGGCGTCTGTTTTAAGTAGTTGACGTTTTGTCTGTGCGTCGGAAAATGTTGAGTGTACAGAAAGAACAGCGTGTTAACATCAAATTTTGTTTCAAACTAGGAAAATCTGCAAGTGAAACGTTTGTAATGTTACAACAAGTGTACGGCGATGATTGTTTATCGCGAACACAAGTGTTTGAGTGGTTTAAACGATTTAAAGATGGCCGCGAAGACACCAGTAATGACACTCGCAGTGGCAGACCATTGTCAGCAAAAACTGATGCAAACATTGAAAAAATCGGTAAACTTGCTCGACAAGATTGCCGTTTAACAATCAGAGCAGTGTCTGAATTAACAGGAGTTGACAAGGAAAGTGATAGGCAGATTCTTCATGAAAGTTTCAACATGAACAAAGTGTGTTCAAAAATGGTTCCAAAGTGTCTCACAATTAAACAGAAGGAACGCCGAAGAATGATTTGTTCTGACATCCTGGAAAACATTGAAAGTGATCCCACCTTCTTACAAAATGTTATTACTTGCTATGAATCGTGGTTTTTTACTTACGATCCCGAAACTAAACGCCAAACGATGCATTGGAAAACCCCTGGTTCTCCACAACAAAAAAAAGCACGAATGTCAAAATCGAAATTCAAGGCAATGTTGATTGTTTTTTTTTTTTTTTTTTTTTGACATCAAAGGGATTGTGCACATTGATTGGGTACCAGAGGGACAAACAGTGAATCAGCATTACTACATTAGCGTCCTGGCCACCCTACGTGAGCGAGTACGGAGAAAACGGAACGATTTGTGGAGAAAAAAGTCATGGATCCTTCACCAAGACAATGCCCCAGCTCACAGTGCGTTGTCAGTGAAGACGTTTTTGGCAAAACACAACATTCCCATCTTAGATCATCCACCCTACTCACCTGATTTGCCCCCCTGTGACTTTTTTCTTTTCCCTAAAGTCAAGTCAGCTTTGAAAGGAACTAGATTTGAGACTGTTGAAGCAGTAAAAGAAAAAGCGACGGAAGTAATGTATGGACTTACCGACAATGATCTGCAGCATTGCTATGAACAGTGGAAAATTCGTATGGAGCGGTGTAGAGACCGAGGAGGAGAGTACATTGAAGGAGATAACATGAAATTGTAAATAATTGTAAATAAATGTTTATTCCAGCATCAGTCCGGTTTTTTTTCTAGCCGCACCTCGTACACTCAAATATGCTCTTTTTCGGGGCTGCAGTTATATCCAAATAGCTTTTACAAACAGTGACAGTGAAATACGTATTTTGATCCACTAGCCACTCGACCTGACAATTCACCAAAATGTTTTTTTTTTTTTTCACGCTGGGAATCATTTTACTGTGAAATTTTTCTGAGAAGCCCTATTTCTTTGCCAAAGACGTAAATGACTACACTACTCCTTCAGAAACGTTTCGATAAATAATCAGCTGCATTTTGAACAAGAAAAAACGCTTTATCGAGGCCTACATTTTCCGACTGCAAAATCTGAGATGCCAAAATAGTACGTTTTGGAATCTTCGATTGCGCCACTGCCTGGAAAATTAATTCAAATTTCTGGAATTGGGTTTTCAAGACAAACGGTTGTTCCCTCTCTTCCGTGTACTATTATCAATATTATGTTTGAGAGAGGGAAGGGCTTTAGCAGACTGGTATATCCAAGATCAACGTACTGAGAAAAGCTTTTTTAATGTAGAAGAAGACACTAAAAGTTTCCATCCTTTAATACTGTGACTGGAGAAAAGATAAGTTTCTACTGTACCTTTGAAGCGCCCGAAATCTTGAACTTCACATGCAGCTTCGTTATGCGCTAGATTTACAGTTTGCACTGCACAATGCACGTATTTTACAGTTCATTGTCTCTGTCCAGTTCGAACACTTCTATACATATCTCACATATTGGCACAACCATCTTAGGCTTCACCGCGGCATTTAGGTTCAAATGGTTCAAATGGCTCTGAGCACTATGGGACTCAACATCTTAGGTCATAAGTCCCCTAGAACTTAGAACTACTTAAACCTAACTAACCTAAGGACATCACACACACCCATGCCCGAGGCAGGATTCGAACCTGCGACCGTAGCAGCCTCGCGGTTCCGGACTGCAGCGCCAGAACTGCACGGCCACCGCGGCCGGCGCGGCATTTAGGTAACAAGTCCTCTTTTCTTCTATTGCACTTAGTATATCCTATTCTACTCCTAAAGCGAATTGAGTATTTTATTTCACGAAAGCCTAAAAGCTTTCATTTATTTTTACGTCACAAGGCTTTCCAGTGACATCACGTGAAACTATAACGTATCTGAAACATTAGTTAATTAATTTCCTTTTGTACTGTGTCGCATCTGTAATAATAGAGAAGAATTGGACAACTTTAATGTCATGAATAATTTCCTTTTCAATTGCACGGGATAGTCGATCTTATAACTCATCCTGAATTTCAGGGATAAGGTACTTTTTGTAGATTTTGGTTCGTTTATTAGATCACGTAACACCGGATCGTACTTTGCCTCATAATTGCTAAGACGTTTGCATTGTTCGATTGTCCAGTTTCCTCTGTAAATCCCCGAAAAGCTGTGTTACTAGATGCCAGTGTAAGGTCACATTAACAGTACGCTCATCGATCTGTTTCCATATATTCTCACTTTTATTTACTTCCGAATCCATATTAGAGTTTTAGTATGAAAATAACGTATGCTTTGACATGTGCGTTGCTAGTTTCATGCAGAAATTTTTGGTTCGCCGTCTCCAGTCTCGATGATCTTCCCTCCAAGCTGAATACTGTTTCTGTCCTTCTAAGAACCAATCCGATTTACAGTAAACAGTCATTTTTCGATAAATAACGCATCCATTCTCTCCAAATTCATTGTAATACCTTCGTGAAATTTACGTAACGTTTAGTGGAGAAACGGTAATTTCCAAGAATGATTACCTATCGAAGATGTAGAAGTCCAAGCGATACATATCGAAGTTGCGATAGTAAATCGATTATGGAGGTCTCGTGGAGCGCGTTGTGATAAATTACTTGTGATCGTCATTTGTATCAGTTTTATGTTGTTTCTTCAGTTTCAGTAAATTACGTTCCGGCGATAATTGTTTGTGACATTTTCCCTTCATAACAAGTGTAATGAGTGGTGCTTCTCAAGTTTCGTCTGCGGATTGCCTCACATGGAGAACTCTCATCCGATGTATAAGCAGTGTAGAGAAATGTTAGACTTTTTCCCGGAAATATGGATTTCTTCCCGACGAAGTTACGAGAGACTGTACTGACTGTGGTGCTGCCAAGTCTGTGAAACTGTGTAAGAGGAGTGCGGACACAGAGATTCCATTGCAATTTCATTGCGAGCTTTGTGGAAAGCGAACCAGCATCAGGAAAAATACATGGATCGAGTCTTCTAAATTATCGATTGAAACGAGCATAATTCTTGTGTCGTGCTGGATTCGTGATTACACTCTGCAAGCCACAGCATCAGAAACTGGGCTATCGGCGAATACCGTCTGTGATTACTTCGGATTTTGGCGAGAAGTGTGCTACGTCATAGTGACAAACGACATTGTGCCAATTGGTGGACCGCATAAAACAGTGGATGTAGACGAGTCTCACATTGCTAGGTGAAAGAATCAGAGAGGGCGGCCTACTAAAAGTGATGTAGATCATATTTGGATTTTTAGTGTCACAGAAAGGGGGTCACGCAAGCCGGCAAGAGTGGCCGAGCGGTTCTAGGCGCTACAGTCTGGAACCGCGCGACCGCTACGTTCACAGGTTCGAATCCTGCCTCGGGCATGGATGTGTGTGATGTCCTTAGTTTAGTTAGGTTTAAGTAGTTCTAAGTTCTAGGGGACTGATGACCTCAGATGTTAAGTCCCATAGTGCTCAGAGCCATTTGAACCATTTGGGTCACGCAAGTGTTTCGTTGTCAGGGTATTGTCGCGAGACAGGGTGATTCTAGTGGGTCTTATAAAGCATTTCGTACTGCCAGGAACAAAAGTCATCACCGACGGGTTTCAGTCATACCACAGTCTCAAAGATGAAGGGTTCGAGCATGAATTTGTGAACCACTCTGTCGAGTTTGTCTCTTCAGATGACGCCAATGTCCATACCCAGAGCATAGAACTCCTGTGGAAGTCTGTGAAGTCAACCATAAAAAGAGAAGGCCGTCCAGGACAAAGGGACGAACTCTAATTATTCCAGTACCTATGCTTTCACAACTTGCGTCTCCACGGAAAAGTCGACCCATGTGACACTCTGCCGATCTACCTACGCGACATTGGCAGAGTATACCCAGGGTATGGCAAAACAGGACTTGTCCCTGCAGCTTATACATCAAGACGATAACACCGACGGCGACTAAGGTAAGTCGTCTCCTTTCAATTTACCAGTGCTTTTCTAACGCTTTTCTTTTGTCGTTCTCTAGTGACAACTTGAAACATACTCGTAACACGGACCACGAGACCTCCATAATCGATTTACCATCGCAACTTCGATATGTATCGTTTGCAGCGTTCCTACTTCGATAGGCAATCATTATTGGAAATTACCAGAAACACCTGTTTTTCTGGTTGGCATATTTGGGGAATGGGCCCTCTGGTTGATAAAGATTTTGTCTAACAAAGAACTTCTTAGTTCCATCATATATACCTAACTAATAATCTGTACGATCATTACGTACTCTGCGTTATTAACAGGTCTAGTTATACTTAGGGTGATTTTGTTAGAATCTTCTTTGTCGCTTTCACAATTGCCGTTATGACTTTTTTATTTCACAAGAGTATTCAGTTGTGACACTGCGAATTTTGTAAATTCTGAGCTAGCTCTACCACTAGGAGGAGAAAAAGAGTTGGCCAGGTGCGAGTGGGACTCGTCCCCAGGGGGTTCCGTACAATCTTAATTATGTACACCGAGGTGACAAAAGTCTTGGGATAACGATATGCACATACAGATTGCGCCAGTATACCGTAGCAAGGTATAAAAGGGTAGCAGAATGGCGGAGCTGTCATTTATACTCAGGTGTGATTCGTGCAAAAAAGTTTCCGACGTGATTATGGCTGCACGGCGGGAATTAAGACTTGGAATGCTGAACGGTAGTCGGAGCTAGACGCATGGGACATTATGTTCCGGGAAAGCGTTAAGGAATTCAACATTGCAACATCCACAGTGTCAAGAGCATGCCGTGAATACGAGATTTCAAGCATTACCTCTCACCACAGCTTCACTTAACGACCGAGAGCAGCAGCGTTTGCGTGAATAAATGTGAAACGTGTCTAACAGGAGGCACGCGACCATTACTATAATAATGAGTAGTTCTTCATTCAGGCTGAGTGGGTCGCAATGGTAAAAGTAAAACATTGGGCACAGACAAATCTGCGAATGTTTCTTTCACATATAGCTTGAAATACTTTATCTACTAGCAGTAATCGCCCCTGGATATCGGATGATGGTTAAATTTCGAAACGTGTTATATGGTTAATTAAGTCACGCCTTTCCTGATGTCTGACTTTTATCATTGCGACCCAGTCAGCCTGAATGCAGAACTACTGCTTGTGTTACTTTGAAGTTTGACGTCGGATAATTAATGACAAAAGGAATATTCTTTCATGTGATATCATTAGAAATTTTCTGATTTTTTCTTTTAGTTGTACTGTGAAACATTACCCGCAGCCGAATTTAATGATTGTAGGTCAACGGGAAGTTGTTCAAATGTGTGTGAATTCCTAAGGGACCGAACTGCTTAGGTCATCGGTCCCTAGACTTACACACTACTTACACTAACTTATGCTAGGAACAACACACACTCTCATGCCGAGGAAGGACTTGAACCTCCGCCGTGAGGGTTCGCGCAGTCCGTGACATGACTCCTCAAACCGCGCGGCCACTCCGTGCGGCTAACGGGAAGTACCCACACATTTAAAAAAATGTTCAAATGTGTGTGAAATCTTATGGGACTTAACTGCTTTGGTCATCAGTGCCTAAGCTTACACACTACTCAACCTAAATTATCCTAAGGGCAAACACACACACACCCATGCCCGAGGGAGGACTCGAACCTCCGCCGCGACCACAGATTTTGATGAGTGAGTTTGCAAGTACCAAAGTATGTGACATAAATGACAATTCGTTGCCTGCATTGACTTAGAAGCTACAGTGTTTTACGCCGCAAAAGAACCGTAGGCCAACGGCCTAGCCGCAGTAACATCTGTTCCCGTCAGATTACCAACGTGAAGCGCTGTCGGGTTGGGCTAGCACTTGGATGGGTGACCGTTCATTTTGCCGAGCGCTGTTGCCGAGCTGGCTGCACTCAGCCCTTGCGAGGAAAACTGAGGAACTACCTGATTGAGAAGTAGCGGCTCCGGTCTCGTAAACTACATACGGGCGGGAGAGCGGTGTGCTGACCGCATGCCCCTTCACATCCGCATCCAGTGTCGCCTGTGCATGAGGACGACACGGCGGCCGGTCGGTACCGTTGGGCCTTCCTCGCCCGTTGGGCGGTGTTTAGTTTTAACGAGCCGTAGGCTTTACTATGTGACATAGATTTCATCTTAATACGCGTAGCCCTTCCTATTACAGAGGGTTCTTAACAGATGGACGAACGGACGGAAAATGGAAATGACGAAAAAAATTTATCGTGTTCTACACTTAAAAAATATGGTTTTTGGATCTTTCCTTTTCTTCCACAGTCAAGATTCTAGAACAATGGCAAATAACCTGTAAATTTTGATAAGTGAGTTAGCAAGTATCAAAATACGTGACATAAATGTTCGTATGGTCTGACTGCACTGACTTACGTATTAGAAGCATTTGTTTTTTACAGTGCCAGGGTAACATAGACCTCAATAATTGAAGTAAATTTCAACTTGATACGTGTACCCTTTCCTGAGAAATAGGGTACAGTCAAATAGACGGAAAACAAGGCGATCCTATAAGGGTTACTTTTTAACCATCTGAGTCACGGAATCCTAAAAACTACTTATGTTCACTTCTTTTTCTGTGTGTGATACTAATTCCCGCATTTTCTTTCTTTCTTGTGTGCTACTTAGATTTTTGTACGTAGCTGTAAAAGTTTTCATTTTTAAATAAATGTACACTGACAAATATTAAGAAACATTAAACAGTTCAAGTCAACGTGGAAAAATATGACACCGCTTAACGGCACACCACTCATTCATTTCCGGCGAAGAGACTTGGCTGTTGACTGGTCGATTCTATACCACAACGTCTTATTGGATTACTGGCACTGCTGTCGGATACAGGAGTGCTAGAGGTAAAGTTAAAAAAGAGCGAACAGTATCTCAGGCACACTGGACACCAAGGAAGAATAATTTTCTACCCAAATTTGTTATTTTGGACACATTTTCATTGTTGGCATTGTTTTGTAATAAGTAATGTGCTTAGCTCTTTCGTGACAGGCGAAGAATATGCTGTAAACCAAGTGTTACTGACACACTCTTACAGCTATGTCAAACTCAACTCTGTGTTGACCGATTTTATGAAACTATACATTTTTCTGTATTTATATTAATTTTCTATATTCATTTCCAATCTTAATAATGTTAAGAATAACATTTTATGTACTGTACTGCTGGGCTCTCCTGCACTGCAGGGTCTTAATCTGCGCCCCTGTCGGAAAGGAACTTTGACGGATTAGGCAACGGGCATCAGTCGCAGTTGGGTTTGTTTTCCCAGGTAGCATGTTGACAAGGAAATTACTTTTCACCTAGAACCACAACATTTCATATATCTATAAAACAACGCCATACAGCTGCTATCTCAAAGATACATATGATGGATACACCGACACCCATATGCCTCAGAAGGGAGCTAGACTGTCACTGTTCCTGGCTGCTTAAACAGTGCTTTCTGCACCCGGTACAGAGCTGCGCATTCTTTCACAACAGACCTGACAATAAAATATACAAAAAGAATGCAGTAGACCACTGCAGCTGCTGTTGATGTGGTCTACATCTGGTGGCATGACGCCTATTAGTCTCCGCACACTAGCGTCCGTTCCACGGCAGCGTTACCTTCAGTGGCTTATGATGGAGATCAATAAGGACGCATAGCATAATCAACAGATGTCTTATTGATCGGAGAGTTTCTGAACCACAGAAACGAGATAACGCGACTTTTACAGTATTCGTTAGCCACGTAAGACATTTCCTCAAAGTACTGATCCACAATCAGCTATTGAGAGATGTTTTCTCAGCTGTGACCTCGGAAGATCGTAGAAACAGAATCTGACTACACTACTGGCCATTAAAACTGCTACACCACGAAGATGTCGTGCTACAGACGCGAAATTTAACCGACAGGAAGAAGATGCTGTGATATGCAAATGATTAGCTTTACACAGCATTCACAGAAGGTTGGCGCCGGTGGCGACACCTACAACGCGCTCACATGAGGAAAGTGTCCAACTGATTTCTCATAAACAAACAGCAGTTGAACGGCGTTGCCTGATGAAACGTTGTTGTGATGCCTCGTGAAAGGAGGAGAAATGCGTACCATCACGTTCCCGGCTTTGATAAAGGTCGGATTGTAACCTATCGCGATTGCGGTTTATCGTATCGCGACATTGCTGTTCGCGTTGGTCGAGATCCAATGACTGTTAGCACAATATGAAATCGGTGGGTTCAGGAGGGTAATACGGAACGCCGTGCAGGATCCCAATGGCCTCGTATCACTAGCAGTCGAGATGACAGGCATCTTATCCGCATGGCTGTAACGGATCGTGCAGCCACGTATCGTTCCCTGAGTCAACAGATGAGGACGTTTGCAAGACAAGAACCATCTGCACAAACATTTCGACGACGTTTGCAGCAGTATGGGCTATCAACTCGGAGACCATGACTGCGGTTACCCTTGACGTTGCATCACAGACAGGAGCGTCTGCGATGATGTACTCAACGACGAACCTGGGTGCACGAATGGCAAAACGTCATTTTTTCGGATGGATCCAGGTTCTGTTTACAGCATCATGATGGCGCATCAGTGTTTGGCGACATCGCAGTGAACGCAGATTGGAAGCGTGTATTCGTCATCGCCATACTGGCGTATCACCCGTCATGATGGTATGGGGTGCCATTGGTTACACGTCTCGGTCACCTCTTGTTCGCATTGACGGCAGTTGGAACAGTGGACGTTACATTTCAGATGTGTTGTGACCCGTGGATCTACCCTTCATTCGATCCCTGCGAAACCCTACATTTCAGCCGGATAATGCACGACCGCATGTTGTAGGTCCTGTACGGGCCTTTCTGGATACAGAAAATGTTTGACTGCTGCCCTGGGCAGCACATTCTCCAGATCTCTCACCAATTGAAAACGTCTGGTCAACGGTGGCCGAGCAACTGGCTCGTCACAATACGCCAGTCACTACTCTTGATGAACTGTGGTATCGTGTTGAAGCTGCATGGGCAGCTGTACCTGTACACGTCATCCTAGCTCTGTTTGACTCAATGCCCAGGCGTATGAGGGCCGTTATTACAGCCAGAGGTGGTTGTTCTGGGTACTGCCGGCCGGTGTGGCCGTGCGGTTCTAAGCGCGTCAGTTTGGAACCGCGTGACCGCTATGGTCGCAGGTTCGAATCCTGCCTCGGGCATGGATGTGTGATGTCCTTAGGTTAGTTAGGTTTAAGTAGTTCTAAGTTCTAGGGGACTGATGACCTCAGTAGTTAAGTCCCATAGTGCTCAGAGCCATTTGAACCATTTTTCTCTGGGTACTGATTTCTCAGAATCTATGCACCCAAATTGTGTGAAAATGTAATCACATGTCAGTTCTAGTATAATATATTTGTCCAATGAATACCCGTTTATCATCTGCATTTCTTCTTGGTGTAGCAATTTAAATGTCCAGTAGAGTAATTATATTTTATTGTGTCATATTTTTAATGAAGTTTTTCTTTTAGTAAGGTTGCTCTATTGAAAGAGAGCGGCAGATCGTGGGAAGTATTTGTATTAACAAAGAGATAGCCTGGGGCATTATCACCAGGGTGCACTGACAGGTCGCTTAATTAACGGCTACTAGGGGCAGCAAACATTTAATTTTCAGTATTTCGTGTAATTACTGACCGAATTTAAAAATTTAAAATCATGTCATAATCTACTCGATAATGGGAGTAATATTACGTTAATAGCATAAAGCAATAAGACAAGTATTACAGAAATTTTGCGTATGTCTCGAGGCTGAATGGCCCAGACTATATTCATCAAGGGCAGTGTATAAGAATCAGAGCACTTAAACGACTTACAACCTACTTTGCACATAATTTCGAACTGTTATCAAGCTTTTTCTCGCTGATGAAGAAAGGAAAACGGTTCAGCGCTTACCGCATTTTGGCTGTTTATGCATTAAAACTTCAGTGCCGGGCTAGACGCTTTAATTTATAGGTTCTGTACTATGAACTCTAGTGGCGACATATTTTGCAGACAGTACCTAGTATACCACTGAACATACCTGCAAAACTATATCATTCTACGACACACGTTATTGGAGATATAAGGTGATAAACATCGAGAAGCGTGGAAAACGCTTAAAAACGGTTAAACCAAAGAGCAAATAATCCAGACTACTCATCCAGTTTTCGATAATGAGAGCACTTAGTGACATAAGTTCAAACCGTTTGTAAACTTCGTCTCGATCAGATGCTGAACGTCAAGTATTTAACGCATCAACCCATTTCTAAGGCAATCAGAAGTCTTAAGCTGTTTTGCACACGAGAGTTTGATCCTTTAAAGAGTCGTGGGTATACCACCGGTAGCAAAGTGAGTATATTTGTGCGCAGCTATCTTGTGACAAAAGATAGTATAAGGCCTATGTAAAATGCAGCGGTCATTTTGGCCTTTTGTTGATGAGTTCACTCAAGACAGCGGTCAGCAATACTTAGGCCTACACGTGAAATACACAATAAATAATTGTTACGGTCTTCAGTCCGAAGATTAGTTTGATGCAGTTCTCCATGCTACTATATCCTGTGGAAGCCAGACTCCAACTAACTACCGCAACCTACATCATTATGAATCGGCTTGCCGTATTGATCTCTTGGTCTCCCATTAAGAGTTTTACTCCCCACACTCCCCTCCAGTACTAAAATCGTGACCACTGGATGTCTCAGAATGTGTCATATCAACCGAACCCTTCTTTCAGTCGAGGTGTGCCACAAATTTCCTGGTCGCCGATTCTATTCAGTACCTCCTTGTTAGTTTCATGATCTACCCATCTAATCTTTAGCATCCTTCTGTAGTACCACATTTCAAAAGCTTCTCTTCTTGTCTAAACTGGATCTCATCCGAGTTTCACTTCCATACGTGACCACCCTCCAGACAAATAGCTCCAGAAAAAATATCCCAACACTTAAGCCTATATTCGATGTTAATACATTTCTCTTCTTCAGAAACGCTTTTCCTGCCATTCCCAGTCTACATTTTATGTCCTCTTTACTTCGGCCATCATCAGTTATTTTGCTCGCTAAATTGCAAAACTCATCTACTACTTTCCTAATCTAATTTTCTCAGCATCCCCTGATTTAGTTAAACTACATTCAATTATAGTTGTTCGGCTTTTGCTGATGTTCATCTTATATCCTCCTTTCACAGTACTGTCCGTTCTGTTTAACTGCTCTAACTAGTTATTTTCTGTCTCTGACAGAATTACAATGTAATCGGGAAACCTCAAAGGTTTTATGTCTTCCCCCTGGACTCTAATTGTTACGCCAACCTTTTCTTTGATTTGCTTTACTGCTTGCTCAGTGTACAGATTGAATAACATCGAGGGGAGGCTAGAACCCACGCTCACTTCTCAATAACTGCTTCCCTTTCATGCCCCTCGACTCATAACTGCCGTCTGGTTTCTGTACAAGTTGTAAACAGCCTTTCGCACTCCGTATTTTACCCCTGCCGCCTTCAGAATTTCGAAGAGAGTATTTCTGCTTTTCGAACACTGCAAATGCTATAAATGTAGGTTTGTCTCTCATTGATCTAAGATACGTCATAGGGTCAGTATTGCCTTGAATGATCCAGAATTTCTCATAAATCCAGTCTTTCCATTCTTGTGTAAAGAATTAGTGTTAACATTTTCCAACCATGACTTATTAAACTGATAGTTATGTAATTTTCACACGTGTTAATAACTGCTTCATTGGGAACTGTAACTTCTTAAAATCCAGGGGTGTTTCGCCTGTCTCATATATCTTGCCCACTAGATGGAAGAGTTTTTTGTGGTTATCTCACCCAAGGCTATAAGTAGCCTTCATGAAAAGTCACCTACTCCTGGGGCATTGTTTCGAGTTATGTCGTTCAGTGCTCTGTCAAATACTTCTCGCACTATCATATCTTCCACCTCATCTTCATCTACATCAATAGTAAAGTAGTGGGGACATCAGTACAATATTCATATCAAATTGATATGCAAATTAAATAAATTCATCAATTAATCACATCCTGCACACGGCCACCCCGTCCCCAACCATACCCAACCCCACTCATGGATGATGTCATATGTTTTTCTCAGACTGCACGTTTGGTCGGGAAACTGACGCAAAGATAGATCCTAATTACATAATTAATTATAGCTATTGGGCCTAATTACAAATCTATATGCCTATAGCTATAGAAGGATGGCATAAAATCGCAATACAACTAAAAAACTGATATGCCATACAACTGGTGTTATCCTTCTGGGAAAAAATTTCGCAATACCATTTTAAACTAGCGACACACACACTCAAATTCTACCCTACAGCTACAAGCTGGCAGGAAAAAGGCAGTGGTGTAAGGTACAATCTTTATTCTTTTTGGTGGGAAATACGTTGAACTGAAGAGAGACTGGTGTTGGACCGAGAGGAGTTTAAAAAATGTATTACCTGTAAGCATACAGTATCTATCGTTGTCTGGCATCAGAGTTCACTACAGACGTCTACTCAAAAACCACACTACAGCCCAGGTAACTGAAGCCAATGTACGATACCACAACTGATGGAAAAAAAATGCGTCACAGTTCTAATTACCCTTAAAAATCTTCGTGAAAAAACCAGCGCTCATAATGAACAGGTGATAATGCAGCACATGTACTGGGGAAAATCGTTGCCCTGAAAGACTGCAGAGGGGCGGTAGTTGAACGGGCATTCTCCCTGAGAAAACTACCAAAAATTGAGGCCCTCTCCCATCCCTCTCTCCCTCTATCCACCTACGTAGGGGACACAGCCTTTTTCAAACGGCCAGCTGCTCTGCCGAAAGACTACTGGCACAAGCTGTCCACTGTCCACACAAGGCTTTCTGCCCATGCTGTTCTTCTGTCACCCTTCTATGGATGCTGGCCACACTCAGCCTTCCACCATCTAGCTGCCTTAAGGCGACGCTCTTTCGCCAACACAGTAGCATGTATAGGCAACTAAACAATAGGAGATGAAAGGACGGCTACCTCAAGTACAACTTGTTCGCCTAAAATATAGTCAGCCCCACACGCCGCTCCCTGGACAGAGAGCGGCTGTGTCCGGCAGAAACGCCAGCCCTCGCATGCAGCAGCCTGCCATTCTGCGATGGAGAACAGTTGTATTTGACGTGAACGCATGTATAATGAATCATCTATTAATACAAGGAAAACACAATTGCGGCGATAATACATGCCCTCTTTCCACGAAAATAGGTGCAGACATTTACTTTCAGTTTATGAGCAAAATCGCTGTAGCACTTATATTCAACTGCAGGATAATATTCGGATGTCAATATTTTGTGACATCTAGCGAAGAGTACTGCCACCGATTACAGATGATCAACAGACAGAGACCTTGCTTAAAATCACAAAAAAACTATTTTGCTGTGAAACCTACTGGCCACCGCAGAATGTCCTCGTTATTTCGAAACCGTCATCAGAGTAAAGAAAAAGCGATAATTTAAACTACAAAGAAAAAACATCTATATTAAGCAATTTCTTTCAACTTGATGGACAAATTACACGACCTGAGAGCATCTATCGCATTCAGTGTCTGTAAATAAGCTATAATGCACGTTTATATTACAAACATTTCAGACATGTGAAATAACCTTAGAGAATACAATCTTTCATGCCACCGACTCATATCTCAGAAAAAAACACAATTTTTCTACATTCGACAACAACAATCTGTAATTCAAGAGACTGTAGCTGTTTTGTACACGACGACAGGTCGCCTTTACCAATGCGATGCTATATCATACTAGCATTTACGAAACAAAATGTGAGAGCCTGTCTCGCTCTGTGTAGGTGGGAGATTGAAATTTAGTTAAAATATATCACCTCAATGAAAAAAAACCCTCTTCAAGAATCATTCCGTGGCGCCCTAATCATGTCTTTCACCCTCCAGGCTGCACATCATTGTTACCAAATTGGTAGGCTAATTAATTAAATTGGTTATGAGAGTCTCTTTGCGTTGCCAGGAATTTTTTTTCAGCCATCGGATTCCACTGTCCATGTAGGACAACTGGGAATCCATGGAGGGAACATGGCGTACTTTTCGAGAAACACTATTGAGAAACGACATCTGACACTGACCACAGAGGGATTCTACAGCCCACAACATACGTTTCGCGTAAGGACCTCGCTATTTAAAACGCCATCATAATATTACCATCGCCCTGCATAAAAAGTGGTATTGAGTCTACAGACCAACATGAGTCACTGATAGTGTTATGTTTTCTGGTAGAAATGCTGTCCTCAATTTGGAGTCAAGTCTATCCATACAACCACATATTTTGCGATGGATCCTGTAGTGACATCTTTTAATGATTACAGCCACTAGTGAATCATATTCGTGCCGCACTCTTATCTTAAAACGAGTCACATTTTCGAACCTATCTGCTGAAGATCCCATACGGCAATTACTCCAACACTGTTTGTTTAGACAGTCCGTCTTGTAAGTTCTTCTCAGTGTCTGCCCCGCCATCCCTATAGCTTCGTCCTTGTGATGACGCCAATTTAAGTCGGATCTGAATGGAAGTTGGAGAGCGTTATATCTAAGACCTTCTGCATAACATGAAGAAACAGGACGAGCTGAGTTAATGCCACAGGACTGCACATTGACCCGTCAGTGAAAATGGGAACATGTTGTCGTAGCTCAGCCAACTGCGTACAGTGTGTAAGGTCAGCGCCAAATGAAGCTTTCCCCTCCAACATGAGGTAGTAGAAGAGATAGTACGAGCAGTTACGGTGAGGTTTCTTGTTAGGAAAATTAGGAAGGCCCAACATCGTACAGAGCATGGAAGGAGGATGAGGATTTTGCTACTGGATTGCGATACATCTCCAAACTACATACAGTCACAGAAGTCCGAAGGAGATCTGCGACTCTCGGCATGCATTCATGTCTCACCCAAACATTCTCTCCCACCTAGGTATTTTGTATTATCCAACAGAGAGAACCTACGAGCTATAAAAACTCCACTAACGTCATCCGTTAGAGAACTCGGTAAGACATTACCCTGTCCCTGTCTTCTGACATATCTGAAACAAATACATTCTGCTTCCTGGCATTGACCATATGTGGCCATCCTACTAAATATACGGGTATTGTTTCAATGGACCAGGTAGCTCATGATCGAAGTCGCTTCCACAGACCGGTATAAAGTTTCATCGGCAGTACTCTAGGATGACAAAAGCCAGCAGACAATCACATGCGACGTAGTCAAGAATATGAACAGTGATCCAATCCTGTTAAATGTTTTTTCTTATTCCTGCCTTTGATCACAATATAAATTCCTTTGACGATGACCGGTTTCAGTCAGTAATGACCAGCTTCCGACCTACAATAGAAAAGAATATATGCACCTAGTGGGCAGTCTATCTTTAAACACAACACAGCATTTCATATCACAATATACTATCATACAAAGTGGGAAAGGTACAGATAAAATAAGGTAAAGTGTACCTGCTCTACACCATGTCCTAATGTGATAAAGCCGTAATGCCATCGTCAGAACAAAAAAATACACTCAGCGTAGCATCGTCATATAGATCTAAAATAGGGTGAGGTAAAATACATAGCCTATAGGCAATGTATCATGTATATTTTATTTTTGACCGTAAATTCACCCTAAAAGTGTCAGACCTATTATCTTTATATATTTCCTTTAAAATCATTTTATGTAATAATTTTATATAATAATTTTATATACTATCCGGCGGCTGTATCCGTGCGGTTCTAGGCGTTTCAGTCTGCAACCGCGCGACCGCTACGGTCGCAGGTTCGAATCCTGCCTCGAGCATGGATGTGTGTGATGTCCTTAGGTTAGTTAGGTTTAAAAGTTGTTCTCAGTTCCAGGGGACTGATGACCTCAGATGTTAAGTCTCATACTGCCCAGAGCCATTTGAACCATTTTTATATATTTCCTTTTAGTAATTTTGTTGGGTTAACTGTATTCTTCTTTTATTTTATCACAATTGGTTTCTATAATAGTTACCAAAAATAAAACGTCTGCTACATGTATTTTACCTAATGTGTTTTTATCAGATTATGGCTCTTACCAAAATGAAGAATACATCTGAATCCACAGTAGCGACACCTATGAAGGATGTAGCCAAACTGCACTTCAGTAGGTTTAGTACAATAACGCCAGTTGCAAAATGACTGTGTGGACGTTTTGGCCTATTTTACACCATATTTTAAATCTATATGACGATGTTAATACTGAGTGTATTTATATGTTTTGACGATGTCATTACGGCTTTATCACATAAGGACATGTTATAGAACAGTTATGCTTTTACCATTTTTCAGCAGTTTGTGGATGCTTCTGAAGGAGAACGAACTCTCAACTACTGCCCCCTCTGCATTCTTCTAGGACGACGAGTTTTCCCCAGTACATGTGCTGTATTATGACCCGTTCATTATGATTATTGTTTTTTTTCACAACAATTTCGAAGTGTAATTAGAACTGTGATGAATTTTTTTCCACCTGTTGTGGTATCCTGTGTTGGCTTCGCCTACTTGGCTGTATGGCGGGTTTTGGGTAGGCGTCTGTTGTGAACTCTGACGTCAAACGACAGATATTGTAAGCTCACAGGTAATGCACTTTTTTAACTCTTCTCTGTCCAACACCAGCATCTCGTCAGTCGAACATATTTCCCACCAAAAAGAATAAAGATAGTATCTTACACCACTGCCTTTTTCCTGCCAACTTGTAGGTGTAGGGCAGAGTTTGAGAGTGTGCGTCGGTAGTTTAAAATGGTATTGTGAAATTTTTTCCCAGCAGGATGACACCAGTTGTATGACATCGTCAGTTTTTGAGCTGTATTGCGATTTTAGCCGTCCATGTATCGTGCTATGCATGTAATTGTGTAAATAGACACAATCTTGATGATAATTATTTAATTAGGATCGATCTATTTGTCAGATTCCTGATCGAATAAATAAATTATACTAACCTAGCCATCCTTTCCTTCAAAGAGATTACTCAATAGTGGTGATATTTTCACTATTTGATTTAATGTACACCTCAGAATTTAATGTTATCAATAATACTGTTATTAAGTTTGATATCTAGTTTTATTCAACGTAGCTATATTTTAATAAAGACTTACAGCTTTAAGTAAAATCAATAAAGCTAATTTTACGGAGCGTTGTGGAGTTAAAGATGATGATGGATCGAGTATTGAGAAAGATATGTTGGGAAGTTGATACATACGAGAGGAAACAGACGAAACAGTTGTACAAGACGATTGTGGGTAAGAGAATTGAACGTGCCGACCTCAGTAAACGTTCCTCAGTCACAATGAGGACGTTTTCTTAGCAAAGGTCAGATTAAGAGCCCCATAATAAGTTAATAACGATGTACACACCTATACACTTTCAGTTAAAAAAATTGGCTCGCAAAAGAAATTTAAATCGTTTTACCGTTAATATTTGGCTGTGTTGACTAATGAGTTTGACGACCACTGTTCTAGGACAGAGCTTCCTCAAAATTTCCTTGTAGCGTGAATCCATTCGAGTTATTTCTTGTTGTGTGCACAGAATGTGCAGTGATCGGTATTGAGGAATGAGTTACCAGTATAGCATTTGACTTTTACATGGTATACTGATAGGTTATTTATAACTTCTTTACAATATGGCGTGTTGCACTAAGTCCAAACTGAACGGTTCGCAGCTCGTGGTCTAGTGGCTAGCGTTGCTGCCTGTGGATCACGGGGTCCCAGGTTCGATTCCCGGCCGGGTTGGGGATTTTTCTCTACACGGGGACTGGGTGTTTGTGTTGTCCTCGTCATTTCATCATCATCATCATCATCACCATTCGTGACAGTGGCTAGACTGGACTGCGTAAAAGAACTGGACTGCAAAAAAATTTGGGTCTTTGTACGGGCGCTGATGACCGTGCAGTTGAGCACACCACAAACGAAACATTATCATCATCATCAAACTAAATAAAGCTGCTCCGTTACAGAGACATTGTTCTTGTATTCCAGAGAGTGAACGCTCAAATCGGCATCTCATCTTTAAATTACTCCTAAAGCCAGACTAATTCCTACTGCACCGAGCGAGATGGCGCAGTGCTAAACACACTGGACTCGCATTCGGGAGGACGACGGTTGAATCCCGCGTCCGGCCAACTGATTTAGGTTTTCCATGATTTCCCTAAATCGCTCCCGGCGAATGCCGGAATGGTTCCTTTGAAAGGGCACGGCCGACTTCCATTCCCATTCTTCCCTAAATCGATGAGACCGATGACCTCGCAGTTTGGTCCCTTCCCCCAAAACAACCCCCCCTGCCGCAAGGTTTTTCTCAAGTAGACCTGTAAATGTGCAAAAGCTTGTGTATCTGTACTATGTTTTTTATTGTTCTGAAACTGTAAGATCTTGATACTTGAGATATCCTTGTGAGAGTGATACACAGGTGAATAAAACCGCTTCTACTGCTGCTAATACCACTGTTATGACAGCTGCAAGAACACAGACAAATAAAAGGGGTACATATTAAGGCAAACGAGATAAGTAATGTCACAATAGTAGTATAAATTTTTGAAACTGCCTGAGCGAATGCACATATAGTATTGTTGTCGTGTGTTTTTCTTGGGTTTGTGCTATCATCTTTGAATTAGCCAACGACTCGTGGGTCGGTGTTGATCATGAGTGTGTTATCATCTTTGATTTAGCCAACAACTCATTGAAATGCAAAGAAAAATAATACAATCTGGCCTAACCAGACAGCTAACTCATAGCATAGATATACATTAGTCTCTGTATTTTCTGTATGCTCCAACATCTATGTAAGGGAACTTATAATCCTCAGCGCATATAGCAAGTAAAATGACAAAAATATTTTTTTTTAAATAATTACAGTAAAGTACGTTTGTTATGAGAAAAAATGCGTAAGATATTCCGCGTCCATCTTTCTCGGCTTATCAGCAGTCACAACCAGGGGCGGATCCAGGATCTCGGTCAGGGGAGGGCAAATTTTTTGGTACCTGCCATCCAAAAAATTAATTGCAAATAAAACCATGAATACTCTATATGCGCGCGAGCGCACGCGCACACACACACACACACACACACACACACACACACACACACACACGTGTATATGTATATATATATATATATATATATATATATATATATATATATATATATATATATATATACTCCTGGAAATTGAAATAAGAACACCGTGAATTCATTGTCCCAGGAAGGGGAAACTTTATTGACACATTCCTGGGGTCAGATACATCACATGATCACACTGACAGAGCCACAGGCACATAGACACAGGCAACAGAGCATGCACAATGTCGGCACTAGTACAGTGTATATCCACCTTTCGCAGCAATGCAGGCTGCTATTCTCCCATGGAGACGATCGTAGAGATGCTGGATGTAGTCCTGTGGAACGGCTTGCCATGCCATTTCCACCTGGCGCCTCAGTTGGACCAGCGTTCGTGTTGGACGTGCAGACCACGTGAGACGACGCTTCATCCAGTCCCAAACATGCTCAATGGGGGATAGATCCGGAGATCTTGCTGGCCAGGGTAGTTGACTTACACCTTCTAGAGCACGTTGGGTGGCACGGGATACATGCGGACGTGCATTGTCCTGTTGGAACAGCAAGTTCCCTTCCCGGTCTAGGAATGGTCGAACGATGGGTTCGATGACGGTTGGATGTACCGTGCACTATTCAGTGTCCCCTCGACGATCACCAGTGGTGTACGGCCAGTGTAGGAGATCGCTCCCCACACCATGATGCCGGGTGTTGGCCCTGTGTGCCTCGGTCGTATGCAGTCCTGATTGTGGCGCTCACCTGCACGGCGCCAAACACGCATACGACCATCATTGGCACCAAGGCAGAAGCGACTCTCATCGCTGAAGACGACACGTCTCCATTCGTCCCTCCATTCACGCCTGTCGCGACACCACTGGAGGCGGGCTGCACGATGTTGGGGCGTGAGCGGAAGACGGCCTAACGGTGTGCGGGACCGTAGCCCAGCTTCATGGAGACGGTTGCGAATGGTCCTCGCCGATACCCCAGGAGCAACAGTGTCCCTAATTTGCTGGGAAGTGGCGGTGCGGTCCCCTACGGCACTGCGTAGGATCCTACGGTCTTGGCGTGCATCCGTGCGTCGCTGCGGTCCGGTCCCAGGTCGACGGGCACGTGCACCTTCCGCCGACCACTGGCGACAACATCGATGTACTGTGGAGACCTCACGCCCCACGTGTTGAGCAATTCGGCGGTACGTCCACCCGGCCTCCCGCATGCCCACTATACGCCCTCGCTCAAAGTCCGTCAACTGCACATACGGTTCACGTCCACGCTGTCGCGGCATGCTACCAGTGTTAAAGACTGCGATGGAGCTCCGTATGCCACGGCAAACTGGCTGACACTAACGGCGGCAGTGCACAAATGCTGCGCAGCTAGCGCCATTCGACGGCCAACACCGCGGTTCATGGTGTGTCCGCTGTGCCGTGCGTGTGATCATTGCTTGTACAGCCCTCTCGCAGTGTCCGGAGCAAGTATGGTGGGTCTGACACACCGGTGTCAATGTGTTCTTTTTTCCATTTCCAGGAGTGTATATTCTCTTTTTAGTTTAATTGTGCATCGCTATGTGTTAAGTGTGTTTAATGATATACTTACTTCATTACCTAAAAAATATTCTTCAAATACGACACGTGCACTTAAACTCTGTGTTTGTCTGCTAATGTAAAATAATCTATAAAAGTGCTAATGCTCATTTCTTTCCATTCTTAAATCTTCAAAAGTAGTTCACCAATTGCTTTCATTTGACAGAATGTTGCCATTGAATTCGCGCATGTGTTTATACGCAGCAATGACGATACAACTGTGAGAAGTTATAACAATGTATTTGACTGTGTTTAGGAAATCATCTTATATTGTTAATTACGTCATTTTATGCTTATAATAAGCTGTTTTTCCTGATGAATGTAAATATTAACAATAAGAAATTTCTTTCTTTCTTCATCTAAAAAAAAAGACATAAAATAAAAATGCAAAAGTAGAAATAATATGAAATTTTATATTAAATATGTGTATTCACAATACTGCTCTCAAATATTAAATTCTAATCTCCTTCTACGTCCACTTTTTGAAAATCTTGTAATTACTTTTTCTACGTCTACAGGAATCTGGTAATGAAAACGCATAATTGCAAGACCAAGGAGGCGGTTTTCATTCATCGACGTTCTTAAATAAGTTTTCAGGCGCCGCAACGTCGAAAACGATCTTTCAGCACATACAGTTGTCACTGGAAGCGTTGCCAGGACCAGTATAAGGTAATATATTATGGGATATGCATCCTTATCACATCTAGTCAATATGTCAAGGGCGATGGTTGCAAGCTCTTTTTGTCGTTTCTTTTCTTGATTCCATTTCTCTCGCCACAACAACATTTCATCCCGTAACATAAGAGAATCAATGCCTTTGTCCACGTCAAGCAACGAACCGAAGCGATAGGTGAGGGACTCTGCAATTTTTTCAGTTTCACCTGCAGAGATCTTCACAATACTTTCTGGACTGAAAACAGAAAGGTTGAACACATCCAAAGTTTTAGCAGAGAATCTTTCTTGTAAATCAGCTATAGTGATGTCCAGTAAGGGAGCATAGACTGTTACTCTGTAATATTCTTCTGCCGAATTTGTTTGAGGGTTGTCACGATAAACTTGGCGTCGACCGTGGCGAGGTATGCGAGGAATATTGAGCTCGATCCCTAGTTGATCCGCAAGTTTCTCTGCACGCTTCCAGACGTTACTGAAGCTAGTGACCAAATTTTCTCGACGACTGACAAGATTAGCGATAGTGTTCTTGATGTGTATAGCACTATCATTGAGATCAATAGAAGGTTTCTGCAATAGTTTGCTTAGAGACTGCGTTAGAGATAGCACATCGCTGAGACACAATAATGACAACACAAATTGTGAGCTGCACAAATTTAACACCAGAGAAGCAGCCTTACCAGCTTTGCTCGGGTCATGCCACTCACCAATCCTTCCGAGAGTCTCCACAATTTTTACAAGGTCAGCTGAAAACTGAAGTACACTGTCATGCCTCTTTACCCATCGGGTCTCACAAAGTGATGTGAGTGCACAACCCAATGTGTTCATTAAGACACGTTTTCTTTTAGGGTGTGTCTTGAAGAAATTAATGAACTCTTTCATTACCGATATAGCGTCCCGAACAGCAGGCACCTTTGAACTACGGGATATAGAGTTATTTAGCCTGTGGCCATAGCATGGTGTCTTAACAGCGTTCTTGGCCTCCTTGTGTACTTCAGTGGCAGCGCCTCGAACTTCGGAAAGCATAACAGCGCATCCGTCCGTTCCAATGCCAACACAACGTTCCAGTGGAAGTTTGAGGCTATTCTTCAGCCTTACCAGTCAACGATAACTCCTTAGGTGTGGAAGTTCCATCTACCTCCTCTTCTGTGTTAACTAGCTTCCTGGATTCTTACGAACCTTCTTCATCAGACTAATAGTCATCTTCGAAATTCGTATGGTCAAGTTCTACAAACGCATCAACGAAACTAATGAAATGCTCACGGATAATACCGTTAAGTACGTAGCGTAACGTAAGGCTCAGCTGAGATGAGTGAGAAGTATGTGTTGTGTCGTTAGTATTGAACAATATTGTGATGAGCGTACACTACTCAAAATTTGCTCTGAAATCTCTTTCCCACAGCATGAAATGAGAGCATTTTGAGTTGTCTTACTAATACATGTAGCATTTGAAGCAGCTGACTGCAGGTGTTGCTCCAGTTTTTTATCGCCAGAAGACACTAAATCTTAGCAGTTATCTAAAATTACCTTCGTTCACAGCAACAATGGACCTCTCGGAATTTGCCTGTTTATGAAATAACTGTCCATCATTTCTGTGTCCACAGAATGGTAGATTTTGCCGTCCAAGGAAAATAACAGTTTAGATTATAGGACGAAGTCGTTGCCTGTTTCCTTCCACCTCTTTGCTGCGCTGCTGGTGTACACGGTTGATTACCTCCAAGTGAGGTTTATTGAACGTTCTGGTTCTACGGCTCTTCTGTGATAAATGTGACTGGCATGTGCTTCCAAATCGCCGTTCTGCCCTGCAATATCCTTGAAGTTTGTCAGCGGTTTGGTCACAAGCTTTTGCAACGGCATATATCATAGGGAACACTAGACCCAGTATACGAATTAGGCTCAGAAGAAGTAAGCGACCCCGGCACATTACTAAAACTGTCACACGCAGTAGACCCGATGGGTTGGGAAGAAGCTGAAGCAACAGGAGTCACAACTTCAGTACTTTCCTTCTCATCAAGCCGAGTTCCAGAAGCTGGAGTACAAACTAAAACTGCCCGCTTATGGACAGGCTGAAAAAATGAGTCGATGCTTCGGGTTCGTTGCACTGACGACGGTGGTCGTTGATTTGCTTGTGGGATGAAGGAAAGTAGTGTTAAAAGGTGTAAGTAGTTCCACATTCAAGAATGAAAGACACGCGGGGGGCATAAGAAGAATGGAAATCGCAGCAATAGAAGTGGACAATTTCTTAATTCATATAATTAAATTTTAATTTTGTAATGACCCATTAAATAAAACAAAAATCTGAGTCAATGAGTTACCAATTCTACTACAATGTGCTACTAACTGATTTCAGGGATATAAGGGGGAGATGTAGGCTACAATTTTTTTCTCATTGAAGCTATTATAGTAACGACAATTTCCTAGACCATAATAAATGAAGTAAATCACTAGCAGTAACATAAATTCCATTTTTATTTAAGCTAATTGAAAATGTAAATGCGACACAACGCGTTACTAATGACATGTGTGGCATATGTTACAGATAAGTCGTGAAGTTTATTTGCTTTTATTTAAATTTTTTGTGTTTGTATTGAAATTTAAAGATAAAAGTCTGTTGATGTGACTGATATATCATTATGCTTGTAGCAGAATTGCCTGTTCTTAAAATCTGTTGCGTTTATGTGACCGATAAGCCATTTCCGAAGACATGATGATTCTGGGAGTACTCTAAGACCGTTTGTTTATTTGTTTCTTTGTCTATTCTTATCACGCTACAGGCCGTGTTGCCATGTTTTTTTGGCTTGAATGTTTGAAGAAGGACTCATGAGGCACCCACCCTTTGTTGTACATATTTTGACTTCTAAATTACATACGGTAAAAGTTTTGTGAATGCTGAGTGAAACAGGAATTTTCAAACTAGAACCTCTACATCCTGACATTGAGCTATCAATATGCAGAAAGCCAAACCCGTTCTCTGAAAAGCAAACTAAGTAAAGCTTGAAGTTTTACGTTCTGTCAAAAGCTGTGGTTACTGGAGAAAGAACTTTCGATCTGAGGTTTTAGATTATTGGAGAGGAAGGAACTGGTCGTGGACTTTTCAAGGCAACACATCAAAAGTTGCGTGGTGCGATAAGTGAGGCCACAGATATCCAAATCTTGATGGGCCGACTGAGGACTGAACAGGGGTCTCCAAACGCTTCATTACGTGTTTCATCATATTGTAATAGCCTGCTATAGAAAATGAAATAGCTGGCTAAAAATTATATCTGCACCAAGCTCTGATATGTCGACAATAAAACACTTCATTTACGTGAGGAACATATTTCAGACTCGAGTGACAAAACGAAAACGTGAATAAGATTTAAATCATTTTTAAACGTTCGATTGAATTATGAGATATCTGGTAAAAACAGATTTTGTTTTAATCAAACGACAGCACTGGATATAACATGCAAAGATCTGGGTCCTTGACAAATTTTGGACATAAAATTGTATTCTCAAAAACAGAAAAGAAATGAAACAGAAAAAAATGTGCTCCATTACTAATTATTCGTGGTTTGCTATCACTGAATCAGATGCAGATGTACAAACACACCATACCACAGCTTTCCCTATTACATAGTCTTTTAGCACGATTTGAAACCAGCGTACTACCCGCAAATCAGTCAGATCCAGGAGTGCAAAACGCCTTAGTTCATACAGTTGGAAACCTGAAGAACAATGCCAAAAAGTTTAGAAAGCTCCCACATAGCGGCCATATCATTGAGTGAAGGTCTACAATGCACTTTAGTGAAACATTGTGACATATCATAAGTGATCGTTATCTGCAAAAGTAATCTTTTTCTGTGAATATAGCATTTGTTGACATTATGCTCTGCTACGCAAACGAAGTCGCGGCTGTCATATAGCAGAGAATAAAGTACGAATGCTTCTTCAGAACAAAATCTATTGGGACAACAGGTTGAAAAACGGGACTGTCCATTTCAATACGGGACGTCTAGGCACTTTACCTAAACTTTGGATCATGCTTTTTGATACAACCATATTCAGCACGATTAGGGCTTTTAGAAACTGGAAAATGTTCAGAATTTTTGCTATCGTAAATTTCCTAAATAAGGAGAGGGTTATTAATTTTTTAAAATTTTTGTTCGAGTTCGATGTTTTTTACCGCCAGACTAAATTGGAGATGATAAAATAAAATAAATAAAACGATTGTTTTTGCATAGCAAGCACCCCGGTACCCGAGGCGAGCTACTGTATGGCTGAACGTCGTAGTTGTCACCTTTATCTATAGTGCACTATCAAACCCATAAGTTATGTGCGACATCCTTTCCAGCAGCAAAAAATATAATATTTCATATAATAAATAAAGTAATGATATAATCATATGCACAGGAGAGGTCAAGTTATCAGAAAGCGTACTGTATGTCTTTTAGAGCATCTAGATAACTTCCTATTCCTGTACTTCCAGAAGTATGGGGGTGTTTGTCTGTACTCCCACACCTTCAAGACGTTTGTATAAAAATAATGCCCCATTGAAAACTACGGATAACGATAACGAATTTACACTGCCCTTAAAATCAATTGGGTCACAAATACAAACAACCCCCCGTTCGGGTCCGGGGGTTAGATAGGCCCAAGGTATTCCTGCCTAAGAGGCGACTAAAAGGAGTCCCTCCCCCTCAAGGGGGTAGTTTGCGCCTGCGTCCAGAGACAGACGGTTCCATGACTTATATTTGTGGTCATTTTGGTTTTTCACTTATTCTAGTTTCTTCCTTCCTTTGTTTGGTTCCTTTCTTTGTCCTTCTCCCTTTCACTGTCTTCCTTACTTTTTCCCTTGCCTTCTTCCCCTTGCCTTCTTCCCCTTACCTACTCCTTGCCTTCTTGTCCACCCGCTGGTCTCCGCCTCGGCGTTTGAGACAGTCTGTCCTTTCTCTCCCTCTCTCCCTTTTTTTCCCTCTTCTTCTTTCATCCCTGTGCGTGCTTGAAGGCCGACCCACGCGTTCGCACGCGTAGCCGGTGACGGGGTAACTAATTCCCCGCCCTGGGTAGACAAGTAAGGCACGCACGTACCCCCTGGTAAAGGCCAGGCCCAGGGAGGGGTGAATGCCTGAGGTGACACCTTCCGACCATGCCAATTGGTCTCTCCGTCCGTTTCTTGGGAGGTTTCACCTGAGGTGTAAACATTCACCTAAGGAGGGAATACCCTCTGAGGGGGTCCCCACAAGGAAGGAACGCGCCATCGGAGATGCTGGCAATCATGGGGGATTCCTCCGCAATGGATTTCTCTTCTTCATCTCTCTCGACTTCTGCCCAAAAACGGAAACTTGACCAGCCACCAGTGACAAAAGTACTACCGCCTGCCCCAAAGGTCCTCGTAGTTTCTCGATCTGAGGACGGAAAGGATTTTTCATCTGTCACCCCACTCGTATCCAGAAGGGCGTAGATGCCATAGCCGGATCTGTCAAGTCTTGTTCCAGGATGCGTAATTGTACCTTGTTGTTAGAAACTGAGAGCGCCTTTAAGGCACAAAAACTGCTTTGGGCCACACTCTTTTACGCGTTCCCTGTCCGGGTGGAGGCTCACCGCACTTTGAATTCGTCGCTTGGTGTGGTATATACTAGATCACTCGACGGATTGATTGACTGACGAGTATATTCAGTCTTTCCTCGCTGAGCAGGGCGTGACGGCTGTCCATAGGGTCATGAAAAAGGTCAACAATGACCTTGTACCGACCCGGACAGTACTTTCTCGCCTCTCCTCGGACTACCAGGGAGGCGGCGACGCAGACATGCGGTCCGACCTTCAGCACTACGGTCGTCCGTTCGGCCAGTGCTAAGATCGCCCGGTCAACGTCTCCTCTTCCTCCCGTCACCCCTAAGACACAAGCACCTTCATCAGCATCTGCCAAGACTAAGACCCAGAAGTCAGATGCTCGGGCCTTCAAGAAGGAACCGTCCCGTGCAGACTTCCTACGTACCTCGAACTCCCAGACATCGACCAGTACTTCCACTAAACGACCTTCCAAGAAAGCTCATAGGAAGCAAAGATCTCCTTCTCCACTACGGCGCGTTTCTTCTCCTGCGCCACCCAGCGGTTGCCGCCCCAGGCCGTTATCCGTTTCGCCTGGCCGCACCGCTGGTAGCCGAATATCTGGCCGTTTACCGGCGGAGGGAGCTTCCCCTCCCGGCCATCTTATCAAGATGGCCGACGAACCTATTCACCAATGGACGATGACTCTCCGCCTATTGATAGCGGCGGCAGTGCTCGCTCGAAGCCAGGCCCTCAGCGACCTTCGAGGTGACCCCTTCTTGCTTCTCCTTTTTCTTCTCACGATTGCACATCTTCATTGGAATATTCGCGGCATTCGCTCCAACCGAGAGCACTTAAAGTTGCTGCTATGCTTGCACTGTCCACTAGTCGTAGCTCCACCCATGCGATCAAATTGCCTTGGCACACTACGCCTCTGTGCGTTTTGACCTACCCCCTGTGGCAGGTACTCCGGCTCATGGAGGGGTTATGTTGCTGGTCTGGGATGATATTTACTACTATCCCATCACATTGCACACCGGCCTGCAGGCAGTTGCCGTCCGAATTACTCTCCCCTATTTTACATTTTACATTTGTACTGTTTACACTCCATCGTCGTCTGCCGTTACCAGGGCAGACATGACGCAAATTATTGCTCAGCTACCTGCACCATTTTTGTTAACTGGAGACTTCAATGCCCACCGTCCCCTTTGGGGCTCTCCAGCATCCTGCCCGAGAGGCTCCCTGTTAGCAGACCTTTTCAACCAACTCAATCTTGTCTGCCTCAATACTGGCGCCCCTCCTTTTCTTTCGGACACAACTCACACCTATTCCCATCTAGACCTCTCTATATGTACTACCCAACTTGCACGCCAGTTTGAGTGGTACGCACTTTCTGATACGTATTCGAGCGACCACTTCCCTTGTGTTATCCATCTCCTGCATCATACCCCCTCTCCGTGCTCAACTAGTTGGAACATCTCCAAAGCAGACCGGGGGCTCTTCTCTTCCAGGCCGACCTTTCAGGATCAAACCTTCGCAAGCTGCGATAGTCAGGTCGCACACCTCACGGAAGCTATTCTCACTGCTGCTGAATATTCCATCTCTCACACTACTTCTTCTCCACGTCGCGTACCGGTCCCATGGTGGACCGCAGCATGTAGAGACGCTTTACGTGTTCGTCGACGTGCTTTATACACCTTTCAACGCCACCCTACGATGGCGAATTGTGTCAATTATAGACGATTACGTGCGCAGTGTCGTCGTGTTATTAAAGAAAGCAAGAAAGCCAGCTGGGCTGCTTTCACAAGTACCTTCAACAGTTTTACTCCTTCTTCTGTTGTCTGGGGTAGCCTGCGCCGGCTATCTGGCACTAAAGTCCACTCCCCAGTTTCTGGCTTGACGGTCGCGAATGACGTCCTTGTGGCCCCTGAGGATGTCTCCAATGCGTTCGGCCGCTTTTTCGCAGCGGTTTCGAGCTCCGCTCATTACCACCCTGCCTACCTCCCCCGAAAACCGGCAGAGGAGGCAAGGCCACCTAACTTCCGCTCCTCGAATCGTGAAAGTTATAATGTCCCATTCACCATGCGGGAACTCGTAAACGCACTTGCCCGGTCACAGTCCTCCGCTCCAGGGCCGGATTCTATTCATATTCGGATGCTGAAGAACCTTTCTCCTGCGGGTAAAGATTTTCTTCTTCGTACTTATAATCGCATCTGGATTGAGGGTCATGTTCCCACATGCTGGCGCGAGTCTATTGTTGTCCCGTTTCCTAAGCCGGGGAAGGACAAGCACTTACCTTCCAGTTATCGACCCTTTACCAGTTGTGTCTGTAAGGTGATGGAGCGAATGGTTAACTCTCGTTTGGTTTGGCTGCTCGAATCTCCGCGCCTACTTACCAATGTACAATGTGGATTTCGTAGGCGTCACTCTGCTGTTGACCATCTGGTTACCTTGTCGACCTTTATTATGAATAACTTCTTGCGGAAGCGCCCGACCGCGGCTGTGTTCCTTGATTTGGAGAAGGCTTACGACACCTGTTGGAGGGCGGGCATTCTCCGCACCATGCATACATGGAGCCTTCGCGGTCGCCTCACTCTTTTTGCTCGTGCCCTTTTAATGGATCGACAGTTCAGGATACGTGTGGGTTCTGTCCTGCCTGACGCCTTTCGCCAGGAGAATGGGGTGCCACAGGGCTCAGTTTTGAGCGTCGCTCTCTTCGCCATAACGACCATCCAATAATGGATTGCCTCCCAGTTGATGTATCAGGCTCCCTTTTCGTGGACGATTTTACCATCTATTGCAGCGCGCAGCATACATGTTTCCTGGAGCGCTGTCTTCAGCGTTCTCTTGACGGTCTTTACTCCTGTAGTGTCGCCAACGGCTTCTGTTTTTCTGCCGATATGACGGTCTGTATTAACTTCTGGCGCTACAAAGAGTTTCTCCCACCATCCTTACGACTTGGTCACGTTCCTCTCCCATTCGTGAACAAAATTTTTAGGTCTTACATTTGACAAGAAACTTAGCTGGTCTCCACATGTGTCATATTTGGCTGCCCGTTGTACCCGTTCTCTAAATGTCCTCCGTGTTCTCAGCGGTATGTCGTGGGGAGCGGATCGAACCGTCCTACTTGCCTATATCGGTCGATCGTCCGCTCAAAGCTGGATTATGGGAGCTTCGTATACTCCTCTGCACGACCGTCCATCTTACGCCGCCTCAACTCTACACAACACCGGGGTTTACGTCTTGCGATCGGAGCGTTCTATACTAGTCCCGTCGAGAGTCTTCATGCTAAAGCCGGTGAACTGCCACTAACCTATAGGCGCGATATACTGCTTTGTCAGTATGCCTGTCGGCTATTGTCAATGCCCGACCACCCGTCTCATCGTTCCTTTTTTGACGACTCTCTCGACCGTCAATACGGGTTGTATGTCTGTGCCCCGCTACGCCCTGGAGTTCACATTCGTCGCCTCCTTCAGCACCTTGATTTTTCACTCCCTGCAAACTTTCGAGTGGGCGAGGGCCAAACGCCACCTTGGCTCCTGGCTCAGGTTCGCGTTCACCTTGACCTCAGCTCGCTCCCAAAGGGATTACCCCAGCTTCGGTATGCCGCTTCCGTTTTGTCGAACTTCGTTCGAAGTTCATTAACATGATCTTCATTTATACAGATGGCTGTAAGACGGGAGGAGACGTTTTGGCCCATTAACGAATTGGACACTGCCGGTTCAGCCATTGCCATCTGCTGACGGCTGCGCCGGCGCCGTTCTGCACATGTGGGCAATTGCTGACGGTACGCCACATTTTAACGTTCTGTCCGAATTTTAATACACTGCGCGTTGATCTTGGCCTTCCATATACTATGGATGCCATTTTAGCGGATGACCCAGGAGCTACTACTCGCGTTCTTCGTTTTATCCACTTGACAAACCTGTCTCAGGACATTTGATTATGCTGTTTTTTTAATCCTATGCCTGTTAATGTCTCTTATAGTGTTGTCCCTTTTAGTTGCTGTTTTAACCTTGTGCATCGCGGTGCATTCCTAACATAGTCTGGGCGCTAATGGCCATTGTAGTTGTGCGCCCTAAAACCACAAAAAAAAAAAAATACAGACGTTAATCTAATGAAATAGGACGACTCGCTCGCTCGCCAAACTTCATTAGAAAAAATTAATAAAGTTTATGAAAACTCACCATGATATTTCCAACGATTTCCACAATTAACAGAAACGGCGAAGGTTAGCAACTGCAGACGTCTTCCAACTGCGGAGTGCGGCCAGTCTACTGCATTCACGCGGAACGCTGCGTGTTCGTAAACTAGCAGGTAGCAACATAACTGGGAGTCCTGTAAGCTGCCTCAGCCATAAGCCGACACGACACAGGTCAGACTGAGACCACCGTCCGGTGGCCACCCAAAGCGTTCGCACACTGTCAGTTTCTTAACAGGCAAATTGCACCTCAACACAACCTTCTTGACTTCAGCGGTTTGCAATATTTTCTAAAATATATTTTTTTTCTGTCAAATCACACTTCTAGGCCTACTACTGTGGTGACTTACATTATCACTATCGTGTTTCACTGAATTTGAGAAGCAAAAAATGCGAACCTACGTTTTTTTTACGTTGGGTGTTTTACGTCCTGTTGACAGCTCAGTGCTAACTTATTGTAGCTTAATCTACAGACATCACTAACACCGATACTCAAGAGGGAACACGAACCCAGTCTTCGCTTACGCGCGGCTCATGACAACGCCTAAAGCTGTTCCGCTACAGCGACCGAGCACCATTGAGTTTTCAGAGTCGTGTGAAATACTTATGAACTGGTGGCTAAATATACATTATAAATAAAATCATGTGGGAGGAAAGCAGGTGGGGAATGATGGCGTTATAGGATTCAGAAACAGGACGTAAACAATAAAAATTCATGAACTAGCAACATGAGCTCATTTATTCTTTAAATACAGCTATGACAGTTTAGCAAGCTCGAGAGCAGATTCTTCCTTCTACTCCGTCAGTTTCCTTGGCTATTTGCAAACACCAGTTTGTTTCTTCAAGATTTGACTTCCGAAATAAGCAAACAGTTTAGAGCAAAGCTACAACTCTAAGTTCTAACACTGTTATGAAATTCATGCTTTTTTCAGATTGTGGTAGAGGCATACGCTTACTACCTCAGAATAAATTATATTGATGAGGAAAACGCATCTTCCTCAGTCTTTGGCAGAGTTGCCCTCTGCACTTTGGAGAAAGAGAAATGAATCTGAGTTTTCTAGATTTCAGTATCTGTTTGAATGTCTTGACCGTAACATTTATGTTCTTACTGTATGAGAGAATGGATTGTGAATGAATCCACAGACGTTATTTTCGTGTACAGTATTACATTTGGCTAATCAATGTTTGTTCACACTCTTCATCAAAAGTGAGATGAAAGCCCAAGTGGGGGAGAAGCGTTCATCCAGACTGAAAACGTGCGATTACAGAATAAAAGGGACTCGTAAGGTTCTCACTATTTGCACCTAATCAGAATATTTTCAAGTATTCCTTAGGTATTCATCGCTTAATTATCAACACCATCTCTTTGCAAATTGCCACTAGAAACAAAATCTTACATACGCACTGCGGGGAAAGTGCTAAAAAAGGGACACAGATCGCTGATGCCTCAGCGAATATTATCATTTTATTCGTTAGTTGTTTCTTCTGTAGTTTATTCGCTAAATAGAAGAGGTTTCAAGGTCTCTTTTTGAATTGTTACATCAAACTGCTTGCCATTGTTTACATTTTTGACTTCAAGTAAAATATACTGGATAGGCTGACTTAATCAGCCCCTAAAGCAGTCGGAAAAAAAGATCGGTCACGCACCAGGGGTGGGGCGGGGGGCAATTGACCCCATTGCCACCCCACCCCCCCTCTGGATACGCCTATGGTCTCAACTGACTGTCAGCTGTCTGACTAATTTTGCTGCTTAACATTGTGGCTGCCTAGTGCGTTATAGTCCAAACTGCTGCGGCCGTCCGACTATAAGGGGATTAATGTTTCATTTGTTAGGCTGTACATCGAGTAAAACTGTGCACAATTTGAAGGATGGTTTCAGAGCTACAACACTACACAGCACTGCGTATGGTAGTGTGCACCTGACTTCCTCCCGTCTCTGAACAGACATACGAACCCAGTTAGAAGGAGATCTGCATTTCAAAACATACCTCGAAACACGGTACAACTTGACTTGGCATTGTTGTTATTATTATAGCTAAAAGCAGCTATAAGAACAGAGAAAATGATAGGACCAATCGGGAATCGAATCCTAATCCTATGTCTGATCGTTTGGAACTTAAGCTACTGAGCCGCAAAGGCACTTTTATGGACTATTAATAAGTTATTTATAAAACAAAAACTGCACTGAGCCAAGGGAAAAAATACTAATTCTGTACAAGAAGTAAAAAAGGAATATACTACAAGTGTTGATAAAATATCGACACACATCTGCGATATTTTTCGCACGATATATCGATATAAAAATGGCAATATCGAGTGCCGATATTTTTATTTTATATTTTTTTCACAATTTTCGGAAAATATTTGAAGTAGTTCTTTTGAAATTGTAGCAGGACATAATTTTACATTCACTATGTGAAGGAATCATATTAATTTTTGAGGTTTTATCATGTCCAATCCTTCTCTTTGACTGTGTGGGGCAAAAACATGTGGCACAAAAGAGGACCTCCGATTGTATTGGGGGGTGGCTATGTCACTGTCATAACAAGATGTCCGATGTGAAGAAACAATTTTTTAACGCCACTATTGTGCTGTTTCTTCACATCGAGATTCTTTAAGAACAGTTGCTGCAAATGATGAAGAAAAATCTGAATGACGGGGTTGGTCGTTGCGATGGGCGAAGACGACTGAGAGGAAATGCTGACGTAATCGGCGCTCGGCGCTACCAGCAGAATCTGCAATGCTTAATTTCAGCACGCAATTTTACACTGCAACTACAAGGTCGCTGGCATTTGCAGATGTACAAAAACTGGGAAGTCGATACGATGTGTTCCGGAAGAATCCGATATGTGACAGAACCGAACGATGGATCCAACACACACCTTTTATTTTACTACTTACATGCAGTAACGACCGTCAGCAAAGTGGTTATCGCCAACCGTGAGCGTACGTCGTTTTCCTTCCAAGTCTTGCTCTAAGGGGGATAGGCAGGCTGCTAGCTTGATTTACAGAATGTCTAATAATAAATCAATACTTAAATATGCAGCTCTAAAACCGACAGTGTATTACAATGTGCAGCCGATATTTTTATAGGCCGAAGTATCGTTAAATTGATAATTTTTTGGATATTCTGGGAGCCGATAGTGGAATTTTTTCAAATATTGATATAACGAATTCCCGATATTAAAAAAAAAGACAGCAGAACTATAAAATATAGTGGAACTGTATATCATTCTTTATTTAATTTACAGATAATTTACTGGCGAATAAACTTGTTTGAATGATCTACTAATTGGAAAAATTATACAGATAGATATTCGAATAATAACCATCTACTTTTACCACTACACCTTACACTTCCTTTCTCTTTTTGTTCATATTATCAAATGTAACGAGTTCTACTAGTTCATTTGCTACATTTAGTTATGTAAACCTACACTGTAGGTTAATTGAAATTTCTTTGTTAATTATAAACAGAGTTAGCAATTATACCATGTTGTCACACTTTAAAAGTAAATCTTTTCAATATGTTCTGTTAAAAATTGTCTGAATGTCTGTGTGATTTTAGCAAGTGACTGAAAGTGAAGTCAGCTATCATTTCATGGAAATAAATAGTTCCACAATTTGACATCAGTTATTGATTTTCCTTGTTGGGTAATAAAGGAAAGCAGCACACTCACAGATAAAGTTTTTATAGACTAAGATAAATTTATTGAAATAGAAACTGTTTCTGTTGAGAAAGGTTTCTCTGATCATGATGTACAGCTAGTTGCAGTATATGATATCGCTCCATACAGTAATGCAAAACAGTAATTCAAAATAATGCATTCGATTCACAATTTAACAATTGCAAATTTTTGGTGAAGCTTGTAACAGTTAGAATGGGATAAGTTGTATGGGGAACCTCATGCTAATTTAAAATTTAACTTATTTCAAAATACCTTTGAGAATATATTTTAAAACAGTTTCCTTAAAAGAACTGTGAAACATAATGGTAGGAGCCATCTAAAAAGCTGTGGCTTACTTAAGGGATAAAAATATCTTCTAAACAGAAAAGAGAAATTTATCTTATAACCAGAGGGACTAACGATGTACAAATATTCGAACTATGCAAAAACTACCGCACTATATGTCCGCCCCGGTAGCTGAGTGGTCAGCGTGACAGACTGTCAATCCTAAGGGCCCGGGTTCGATTCCCGGCTGGGTCGGAAATTTTCTCCGCTCAGGGACTGGGTGTTGTGTTGTCCTAATCATCATCATTTCACCCCCATCGACGCGCAGGTCGCCGAAGTGGCGTCAAATCGAAAGACCTGCACCAGGCGAACGGTCTACCCGACGGGAGGCCCTAGCCACATGACATTTCCATATATTACCGCACTATATTGAGAACATTTATTAAATAGTCTAGAAGTATGTGCATTATGTCTGAGATTAGCACCTCTGACAATAAAGTTACAACAAGATGGAATATTGTTAAAAAAGAAACAGGCTAACTGAGATCATAGGAGACTTTATTTCTATAAAACTAAATGAAAAGTTTGTTGACAATAAGTCGGAAGTAGAAAATATTTTTAATAATGATCAAGTGTTGTAGAAGAAATAGGATCCAGCTGTTCATTAGAAAATGCAAGGCTTATATGGAAGATGCAATAACTATGCCATTTGATAAAACTGAAACACAGCCCACATATCTGACTGAAATTAGTAAAACATAAATTCACTCACATGGAATTGATGGCATTTCGAAAAGTGTACTAAAAGCTGGTTGACAACATATAAGTAGGATTCTCACCCACATATTGAAGACTCACTGAAACAGGGCACCAGGGCACTTTTCCAGATTGACTGAAGTATGCTATTGTAAAACCATTACATAAAAATGGGGACAGCTCTTATGCTAACAAATACCGTCCAATCTCACTTCTGACAACTTCTGCCAATGTTCTTGAAAAGGTGATGTATTCAAGACTAGCTTTACATGTTCGTAAAAATGAAGTACTGAGAAATTTCACTTTAGTTTTGAGGAAACAGAAAATGCAGTATATGCTTTCACTTATCAAATATTAAATGCTCTGAGTAAGCAAACTTGACTCATTGGGAATTTTTGGGATCTCTGAAACTTTGTGAATCATGAAATTTTTCTAGATAAGCTTAAGTATTGTGTTATGAATGGGACAGTACACAAGTGGTTTAATTCAGATTTAACTTGTAGAATGCACAAGGCTGGAATTAACGGCACAGATAGTCTGCAAAAATCAGCATAGTCCTGTAACTGGGGAGGTATCAACAATGGTGTCCCACGGAATACAGCCTTGCGTCCCCTGTTGTTCTTAATTAAATAAACGACTTGGCCTTCTATATTCATTAAGATGCAAAGCTAGTTCTTTCTGCTGATTGTACTAGTAATCACACACAACAAACGAAAATTATCTGAGAAAATTGTAAATAATGTCTTTCAGAAAATTATTAAGTCGTCCTCTGCAAATGGACTCTCACTAAATTGTAAGAAAACGCAGTATATACAGTTTTGTACAGTAAATGTCGTAACAGCACCGGTAAATATGAACGCAGAAGAAAAGTCTGTGGCCAAGGGAGGGTACTCAATAATTCTGGGTGTATGAATTAGCGAGAAATTGAACTGAAAGGAACACATTGATGATCTGCTCAAATGTTTGAGGTCAGCTACTTATGCTACCAAGGTTATTGCAAATTTTGGTGATAAACATATCAGTAAATTAGACTGCTATGTCTATTTTCGTTCACTGCTTTCAAATGGCTTCCTATTTTGGGGTAAGTGATCACTAAGAGAAAAAGTATTCATCGCAGAAAAGCATATAATCAGAACAAGAGCTGGAGCTGACCCAAGGTCATCTTGCAGACATTTTTTAAGGATCTAGAGATACTCACAGTGAGTTCACAATTCGTATGTTCACCTACGAAATTTGTTACTAACAACTCAACCCTAACCAAAATAATATGAAAGAGCAGAGCTACAACACTAGAAGAAAGTTTGATATTCACTATTCTGCGTTAAATCTGACATTAGCATAGGAAGGGGTGACTTATGTTGTCACAAATATGTAAATTGTTAGGTCATTTACCAAATAGCATTCAAAAGCTGAAAGATAGCTAAGTAGTGTTTAAAAATACATTAAAAGCATTTCTGAATAACAACTCCTTCTACTCAGTATATGTAATTGTGAAAAAAAGTCGTTTCGTGAGCTATGGAACAAGTATTAATGTAACATAACAAATGAAACAATGACCTTCAATAACATTCAGTTTTCAGTTACTACATTAATTATCGTTATACTGTGGTAGCACTTGATGAATCTCACATATAAAGTACACACGTTCTTCATAGAAAATATGGAAAATCGGCAGCTAAAAGAAAATTCTAGTTCTAAATGCATTTGAACGCTTGCCAGGCTACATTGTGTAGGTAGAGTCTATTATAGTTCCTTACCCGCATGTTAAGACCGCGCGACTGTTGCCGATCGCCCATCACTCTGTGAAGAGCACCGCATTGTACTGAGTGAGTGAACTGCCAGCCACGCTCTTCCGCGTGCGTGTGCGTAGCGAGTGATGCGACAAGCACTACTCACGCGGATTCGCCCTGCAGATGCAGTGTGCTAGAGGAAGGGCAGGGGGCGTTGTATTGTTTTGCACATTTATAGATCTCAGTGGTTGGCATTCACGTCGATATGACATAACATGACATTCGACGTGGTTTGTTTGACGATCGAGGTGATTAGTCAGCGAAATTGAACGGAAATCAACAATAAGAAATTGAAAAACTTACATAGCGAAGCACAGAATCGAATTAGAACATCGTTAATCTCACGCGGAAATATTATGGAGCTTACAGCAGCAAATAAAATATTTTCAAAATGGCTCTGAGCACTATCGGACTTAACATCTGAGGTCATCAGTCCCCTAGAACTTAGAACTACTTAAACGTAACTAACCTAAGGACATCACACACATCCATGCCCGAGGTAGGATTCGAACCTGCGACCGTAGTGGTCGTGCGGTTCCAGACTGAAGCACCTAGAACCGCTCGGCCATTTCGGCCGGCTAAAATATTTTCAGTCTGTCTTCAAAGTGCCTCCTAAGTACATAGAGAAAAGAAGGTGACCAGAAGTTCAAATATGTGTGTGAGCATAAATGTAATAGGTGTTACATTAAATCATGTGATAACTGCTGCCGGCCGTGGTGGTCTAGCGGTTCTAGGCACTCAGTCCCGAACCGCGCGACTGCTACGGTCGCAGGTTCGAATCCTGCCTCGGGCATGTATGTGTGTGATGTCCTTAGGTTAGTTAGGTTTAAGTAGGTCTAAGTTCTAGGGGACTGATGACCACAGATGTTAAGTTCCATAGCGCTCAGAGCCAATTGCTGCTCGGGCAGCCTCTTAGAGCAGCTGAGTTTAGAACCTTGTTTTCGTTGGTACAGACGTAGTACAGACATAGTGACAATTTATAGTTCTGGGACCGAGCGAGGTGGCGGAGTGGTTAGACACTGGACTCGCATTCGGGAGGACGACGGTTCAATCCCGCGTCCGGCCATCCTGATTTAGGTTTTCCGTGATTTCCCTCAATCGCTCGAGGCAAATGCCGGTATGGTTCCTTTCAAAGGGCACGGCCGACTTCCTTCCCCGTCCTTCCCTAATCAGATGAGACCGATGACCTCGTTGTCTGGTCTCCTTCCCCAAAAACAACCAACCACAGTTCTGGGGATTCACTGAGGCTCAAATGAGCTTTCTTTTGAGATTTTCTTTGTGTTAGCAGAAGAGCCAACACCGTGTTACGAGTGGAGGCCGAAATTCACGCGTTTTAGCTCAAGCAGGCTAGCGTGAGGAGGGAAGAACTATACTGACAGGCTAGCGTGAGGAGGGAAGAACCATACTGACGTGAGGTCTGGAACATGACAACGAATGAGAATTCAGAAAACGGACGTAATTAGTTTGATACTTAGCTTTAATCCATTAATGATGAACGTCGCTCTTGACGGTACATGATTCACAAAATTATCTGTTCTGAATACATTCTTGAAGATGGTACTCATAGTAACTGAATATGGCGCCTTGCTAGGTCGTAGCAAATGACGTAGCTGAAGGCTATGCTAAACCGTCGTCTGTGCAAATGAGAGCGTATGTAGACAGTGAACCATCGCTAGCAAAGTCGGCTGTACAGCTGGGGCGAGTGCTAAGGAGTCTCTCTAGACTAGACCTGCCGTGTGGCGGCGCTCGGTCTGCAATCACTGATAGTGGCGACACGCGGATCCGACGTATACTAACGGACCGCGGCCGATTTAAAGGCTACCACCTAGCAAGTGTGGTGTCTGGCGGTGACACCACAAGGTTAATGAAACGTTTGGAGAAATGGCCATAAAGTGTGCTATGTGTTACCCGTTTTCATTCTGATACTGCCCCATGGCACTGTATTTTTTGTAAAGGCATGTAGATACTGACAAAGTTAAGCGTAATTTCATGCTACTCACTTGGAGTTCTTAGGAAAGATCGCATTAAGCTTATTTCAGAAGTCTGTAAATGGCTGTGCCTGGATTTGTATTTGAATGTTTGGAAATGGTGCAAGCAGGTTGACTAGAGAAAGTTCACTGCAAACGATCGTGAAGTCAATGGTAGGAGGCTAGTAGAACTTCTTCTAGCCCTTGTTACTATGATGGGGTGAACCTGGCAGTCAGTGGCATAATCAGATGGTGTCACGTAGCGTGTGAATTTAGAGAAGTCTGCAATATTCGTAATACGTCGTGCGAAACAATGGGTAACGTAGGAAGACATGACGCAGATGTGCATCTGAGTGCTGCTCTACGCACTCTTGCGCTGGTTGAAGCACTGTGCGCTGCGACTCTGTCGCCAATACACTGCTCATGTGCGTTAAAGTAACTCTTACACGTAGCTAAATGACGGATTGAAGAAAAGGGATAATTATCCACTTAGGGTTTACAGTTTCTCAAATACAAAAGTGGTAGAAAGGACGTGGATGATGACAGAATCAGAAGTGTGGTAATCGAGCTGTAGAGAACTTCCCTGATATGTTGCTAACTTCTGACCATGTCTCCGTTCGCTTTCAGCACGTTAGGAAGAAATTCGGCCCACCCGGGCACTTAGATCCTGAGCGACAGAAGTTGCTGCATGCGAGGGAACTTGACACAGACGTTTAGAGACGGAGACCCTCTCAAAGGAAAGGGAGCTGGTTATCTTCATCCGTGCAGCTCCGCGTTTCGGGGCCCGCCAATACAAACAGCAGATGGGCTCACACAGCGGAAGAACGTTGGATGGTGCAACTAGCTAATCCACAATGATGGCGGCATTGATTTTGTGGCGCCTCTCTGAGTTCACGAATTGTTTTGTCAGACCGGAGTTGAATGTTAATGACGGAGATTTTAAGTTCGTTATGTGGCACCGTTACAGCGTCACTCAGTTCAGAGTCTGTAGCGCAGTGCACTTACATATCACGCATTGGCACGTGCGATCTCACCAGAGCTGTTTAACACATTGTTGGTCATATGGCTACAGCGATGACCCACTGGTGTGCCTTCGCTCGACAGTAAGAACATTAGTCTTTGAAAATACTACGGTTGCGGGCAATGATTCATACCAGTTCACTGTAGTACACGAGACTCGGATATGAAGCCCTTAAGGACAATTGTGCATAAAAGCATGTAATCAATATACAACAAATTAGAAAATTAATATCTGACGGTAGTTGCACCGTCACTACTGTGTTGCACCTAATGTTCTTCAGGTTCCTAAGTGCTCATCGAGTGCGCATCCACACTGAATTATTTGTTTTTATTGGTTACTCGTCAGAAATATGCCAGTCAGGATCTCGATTGGGAAATTAAAGGTTTTCACCAATTAAACAGGACTAACTTTAATATCCAATGGCGAATACAGTAAATACAAACGAAATTTAGATGTCACCATAACATCTGCTTGAGGGATTCGTGGGCCATCGGCAATTTTATGCAAAGTCCGGAAATCCCACATAACAGGTCAGGCCATGAAAATGCATTCAGTAGCGCGCATCTTGCTAATGTATAGACCTCCGTTATTTATTCCTGCAACCGATATCTCTTACTCTATACCATAACTAGTTCAAAGGAATGTTATCATTCTGTGCATGTCTTAGTCCTCATACTTGAACTGCAAGTAATAGTCTTGCACTCTTTTGGTTGTCTCCAATAAATGTGTTTACTGATTAACGAAATAAACAGCTCACTTAATGTGATGTTATCTTCTCAATATACTAGTACTGTAAGGTCAGATTTACAACTAAAAATATAATTAGCCTTCTCTAAGTAGGCAATAAGCTACTTTGCTAAATGTCTTCCAGTACAGCACATGAACAAGTGAACAATCTGAAAATGTATCATTCTGCTACTCTAAAATAATTTTATATTCAACTAGTAATTCATAGTAGCTTTCCTACTTTGCTCTGAAAATTGATACAAAAAAAGAGAACTTCAGTCAAGTCTTATTCAAGACATCTTCAACGTTTGTAGTCCTGTCTTCCTTAGTTGCATGAAAAATTACGGTATACTGTTAATTTTTACTTGTTGGCCATCTAACAACAACTGAATGAAAGACAATTTTCGTGCCTTATGTATTTTGCCTTTATTCTCGGCAAGGCATCATCGATGGTCTGGAATATTTACATATTTTTACTATTTGGTTTACATTTTGGAACAATGTATGTATAGGTTACAAACACTTCTGGTGGATGGTTTTTCTATGGCGTAGTAATCTTTTAAATTCTACTTATGTTATCCATGGATACTTTTCTACATGTTGTATCTTAGTTCCATTTTTGGAGCTGTTCGTATTCTTATAATTGCCATTTGGATTTTTACTTTCCACACTTCACAACACTAGGAACTGGAAACCTGTTTTGAAACTATTTTTTTGGTTTGTGTTGCCGGAAGTCGGATGTTATTCATAATGATCGAATGTTATTGTCAATTTCCTAGTGTATTTTTTTTAATATCTGTGATCTGATTGTGTTTGTGTGTGTGCGTGCGTGTGTGTGTGTGTGTGTGTGTGTGTGTGTGTGTGTTCAGTGGGTTTATGAACGTTCGACTTGCGACTTCTGTTGTATACCGGAAATATGAAGTTTACCTTTTTTTAAAAAATTTTCAATGGAATCTGTGTACTACACGTACGTCGCACCCATCGTTACTAGCTATTTTTTATGATTTATGTAGCTTCTCTTGTTGAGTGGGATTCTTTTTGATCTATTTAACATAGATCTTAGTGCCGCAAGCTTTGGGTTGTGGGGATGATTAGATGTGGAATGCATTATTGTGTCTGTAGCTGCTGGTTTTCTTAAGTTTTTAAATGCATATCTGCCATTTTCTTTTATTATTGTTAAGTCAAGAAAATTTATTTGATTTTCCTTTCTCAAACGTGAATTTTATGTTCTGATGATCTTTGTTGATTTCAGAGTGGAGTTCATCTATTTTTTCATTTTTCTCATCTACCAGACAAATAATGACATCTACATATTTATTTATCTGTACCAATATATGGTTTTAAATCTTTGTAGTGGTTATTTTTTCAAATATCTGGTTTTCCAGATGACTGGTAAAAAATGTTTGCTAATGTTCCTGATATTGTGGATCCTGTGAGTAGACCATCGCTTTGCAGATAATATTCACTCTCGAACTGGAAGTAGTTTCGTTCGGTTGCCAGTCTGGGGAATTTTGTTATTTCTGTTATTGCTTCTGTATTGAGATTGCTGTGAGATGTGAGATTTTGTTCTATGATTTTTGTGATACAGATGGAGGCTTACATTTATTCTATGTCGAATGAAATCAGTGATGCTGCTTATGGTACCTGTATGTTCCAGATTTGTTCTTTTAGGTTTCTTGTCTTTATCACTGTTCTGTTGATTTCTGTTTTATAGTGTCTTGTGATTAACTTTTGGAGATGTGTGGCTATGTCGTATGTTGGGGCTTTCCTGAAGTTAATAACAGCTCTCATTGGTGTACTATCTTTATGTATGTTTGGTTGGCTGTGGAGTGTTGGTGCTTCAAAACCACTAAAGATGCCTTGCAGAGAATAATTAATGGTGGACTCTTCTGTATGCGTAAGACACTTATGCAAAAACGTTTCTTCCTTTCATTTGTTTAAAATATTTGTGTTCTTGTGATGTTGAATTTGGGTAATCACTCAAGAGGCACTACATTATGTTGTAATGGCAACATCTATATTTTATTCAGAATAATATACTGTACTGAGGATGTGCAGTCGCCTTGTTGCTATGTTGCCACAGTTTCTGAGAGGTTTTAAACTTGTTCTTTTCTACCTTGCCTTTAAAACTATTCTGTTCTAGCAGCTTCCAGCTCACTTTAAGGTGGTGGGCTAACCACTTCAAGTATTTTAACTCTGAACTGCAACTTGTCAAGTTCAAATGGAGAAACACGGGTCTAACAGAACTGCCTGATAGGACATATACCCACTGATTCGTGTGGAATGTAAATGAACATTCGCATGATATTAACAAAAAAGGACTTCATCACTAATAAAATAATATTTTGTAAAAAGTTATGTCTCAGAAAATACCCATGGGAAAGGGTAATGAAAATCTCAAAGTTTTGTTATCTATGGTTCTTCTAGAAAAATCCTACTTCTTGTTCGAACTGTTGTACTGATAGGATTGGTGTCTTGTAACACAGAGGTCTGTAGAAAACTGTTTTATGTTGATAATTTAATATCTGAAATATAGAGTTTATGTGTCATTGAAAGGAATCTTCTTTGTTTGGAGTTTTATTTCATTGTGATTCTTGTCCTGTTTAAATGTTACGTTTTCTGAACGGCTACAAAGGAGTGCAGCCATTAGCGCTATTGATATACAGCACGATTTATTGGTAAATGCTAAATAGAAAGCGATGAACATTGAGAATTATTTTCAAATGTTAATGCATATAGTGAAGGTACAAAAATATATAATATAGAGTATTTGTTAGTAGTAAAACAGGGATTGAAGCATAATCGATAAGTGATTCTCTTACATTAGTTACCATCTTAGTAAATATTGCAGCGGCAGTTTTAAATTGATTTTCTATACAGACATATATGTTGTTCGTCATATTTGCGATAATAATTGTGTATTGGTGGTCCAGAACCCACTCTAAGGTAATAAATTCCAGTTAGACTGTGAATAAACTCTAAATATGATGAACGTATATGAATGGATGGTGCATCTTACTGATACAAAAAATTCTTATACGCTGCTGTATGAGGCCTGGTTATTTCGCATCAACTTTTATGAAATATTTTGACAGGAAAAAATACAATATGTTGTGTGCTTGTGGTATTGTATGACCAAACTGTCCATTTTTCTTAAAGGAAAGTGTTGTCACCTCGAATAACAGTAGCGTTAAATTCGATAAACGATCTGCAACTAGCAAAGAGGCTATTATGCAACAGCACTGAAAATTACTAAAATCATTATTTTTGTTTAGTTCAGATTATTTATCATTCATTTAGCTTGTTTGCTGGTTACACATGAATATTTTTGTGCATGAATTTAGTGCCATTTACACTGATTGACGGACAACATTGCTACACGTTCCCAGGTGGAGACTTATTTAACAAAATAACGATCATTAGCTGGGAAAAGCAGAGATTAACTAAAACCTCATGTAAATAAGTTATACACAACTGCAACCAGTCACTTTTTTTTTAATAATAATGCTTTATTAGATGAACCGGTTTTCGAACCTTTTCAGGTTCATCTTCAGATGGTTTTGGGAGGATCCGGGAAGTTACAATATTACTGGTAGTAGCATAATGGTGGGTGCTGGTTCTATGGCAGGAAGATGGGTCACACTTTAATGTATCGCCATGACTATAGTTTATCTGTCGATATGGATGTAAATTTAGATTTTAATTACTGCGACAGTATAGGCGGCTTTTTTCGGATCTGTCTGCCTCCATTTCGGCAATGTAAAATTAAACTAACGAAAACCATCCTTGCAATAAGATTTCAGGAGCTCCGGAACGCCCTATACTTGCAATGTTAAAACAACGCTTATAAATTATTTATTGGAATATGGGCTACAACTTAACACAGGGATTTTACAAAGTTTTTGTTCAGTTTTTAAAGATGATTTTTTTCAATTGTAATGAAAATTCACAACATTTTTTTTGCAATTTTTTTTTATATATTCAAAAATATACAGTTTTTTTGGAGAAAGGCTGTGTTTAATTATGCAGAAGGTACTGTGTAACATTTACTGAAAGTTTGAAACAAATATGTTTGGAAGATCCTTAGAAAACATGTAATTAGTATGAGAAAATAAAAGTTTTGGGAATCGAGCGACAAAGATTGGATTAACTTTTTAGTGCATTCCAGGTCCATAGGATGGATTATCTGCATCCTTTGCAAACTCCTCCTCCAGCTTCCTCTTGTTCCTGCTCCTGTTTACTCTTGCTTGTATTTCTAAATTCTTTGCAGCCCTGTCTGCAGTCCGGTGTTCCTTGTCTAAAGCAAGCATCGCTCGTTGTTGTGTTCATAGATTTTGCTACCATTTTCTTCAGTTGCAGTTACTGCAACACTGTTCCAAAAGGTGGTCATGTATGAACAGTAATCACATTTCAGTTGTATTTCACTAGCAAGTCCTACGTGCTATATTATGGAGAGTTCCAGACCAACTTCACTACAATGAATACATCTTACACAGTTTGAAAAAATTCCTTTGAGAACCGACATACCAAATATTTCATTCACATCTGATTCGCCCATAAAACATCCATAGTTTTCACTCATTGAACCAAGCTTCTTCTGTGAAGTATTTTCTTTCCCACTTTGACTGCTATGGGCAGGTGTACTTGAGAGGTTAGGTTCACTCACTTGGTTATCGCCTCATTGTTTACAGTAATAACACATACCTTAGGCTTTCCAACATTTCTCGTATTCTTAAAAGACTTCAGAGGATTTCTAATAACTTTACTTTTACTCATTATTATACTTCAACAAAACACAGACTCAAGAAACAGAATAAATTACGAATATTTTCGAGATAACGACAGAGTAAATAAACATGAAACAATCGACAATCACACCAGCGATATATATTGAACCATCACAGGTTAGCCACAACACATACTTTATCTCACATCACTAAAATGTACCTGATGAACACGGACGTTAATAATAACACCATTTGACAGCAGTTTAACAGCGCCACAGTGGGTCACACCCATGTAGAACACATTTCAAAAAAAATTTAAAAATAGTTTTAGTCTTCAGAATTGAATAAATTATATATCTATTATAAGGTAATAGTCTGCAGATTCAGAAAACGCAAAAAAGTAAAAATTGAACTTTTCATGATTTTGAGCCTTTCCGGAGCCCCTTAACAAAATTTGTCTCTCAGAAAACGAGACTCCAAATTATATCAGAATAAAAATAACGATACAAGGTATGTCAGCCAAGACAGCAAAAGCACGATGTGAAATTATTTGGTTAAAAACTGAAATCAGGTCTCTTTACAAAAAGAAAGATCTGCTAAATTCAAAACTGTATAACATGCACTTAGAACTTAGCCATAAACTTGTTGCTCATGTCTTCATGGTCTTCCTAGACTATGTCAATGTATATGTAAACACAGAACGTATTATTATCTCACATAGACATGAGAAAAAGATAGATTCTCTACTTTCAAAGAATGTAGTGAAGTCCCCAAGTATCTCTTCTGAAACAGATCATAAGTTTTCTGATAAAGTGATAAATACTAAAGAAATATGCTTCAGTAGTAATGAATTAAAGCTGTTAAACAAAGGCCTTAAGCAAAACATTACCCCCTCACTAAATAAAAGCAACATTAAAGACCTCATAGTTAACACAAAAATTGCATGTACAGCAGCTAAACTAAAACACAATGAACAAAATGCTGTAGCTCATAAAGCAAACAACATCATTAAGAGAAGCATTCACCAGAACAAAATGTACAATAAGATGAATACTGAACATAAGACATTATGTGACATAAATAAGAAACTTTCAGTTGAAAATGCCCTCATTGTCAGAGCAGACAGAGGTAACACAGCTGTTGTCATGTATGAATCAGACTATATTAGCAAAACTTGTGAATTCTTCAGAAAGAATAATATAAAGGAAATAGCATATGACCCTACTCCCAAATTCCATGATAAAATTAAAAATTTACTTAAAAACTGCAACTTCTTGTTGACACCATTACAAGAGAAGCACTGTGTAGTGATGAACCCATCAGCACTAAAACTGAGATCACAGCCTAAGATCCACAAACCAGAATGTCCAATATATCCCATTGTGAACTCTATCAATAGCCCAAGCTATAAAATCACCACAAAACTTAATGATATTATCCGCAAGGCATATGTACTTGAAAATAACTACTCCATTGAAAACAGTTATGAGCTCATCAATAGTATAAAAGATATCCCCATCCCAATGACAGCTAAATTTGCATCTCTTGACATAGTAAACCTATATACAAACATACCTGTCAAGGAAACAATTCGGTTACTAAGGAATAACTTACTCAAACATGGTACAATGTGTAGAGCTGAAATCTATGAACTCATAGAGATCCTGGAACTTATATTGTCACACAACTACTTCCTGTTCAACAACAAGTTTTACATTCAGGAAGCAATGGGTAGTAGTATTGCAGGCTTGCTAGCAGACATACATATCAATAACCTTGAAAATAACTTTTTCAGGTCCCAAACCCAACTAGAAGATAAGATTCTTTATTACAAACGCTATGTTGATGACGCACTCATTCTGTTCAATGGAGCAACAGAAGAAATAGATAATCTAGCCAAAGAACTTAATAAAATACACAATAAAATCCAATTCACAGTAGAACATGCAACACCAGAAGGCATTAACCATCTTGATCTAACAATCTCAAATAAAAATCAGAAACATAAATTTAAAATTTTCAGAAAGCCAACAACCACCAATGTTACCATATACAAATCCTCTTGCCATCCAGACCAACATAAAAAAGCATTCTTCAGAGCAGTGGTTAATTGCATGTTTAAAATCCAAATGGACACAAGTGAAAGACAAAATGAAACATAAATTATTAAATCACTTGCCTCCACCAATGGGTACAACCCTGCAATAATAGATAAACTAATCCATACAGCAAAACTAACTCAACCAACTGCTGAACAACCACCCACAAACAAGAAAACCACATTTGTTAGGCTGCCTTTCCTAGGGAGGATTTCTCACCAAATTGCCAACCTCTTCAAGACATACAACATAAAAATAAGTTTCTTCACCACCAACAAAATACAAAATAAAATCAAATGCAGCACCAAAACCACTATACAACAGTATCAAAAGTCAGGTGTGTACAAGCTCACTTGCAACTTATGTCCAAGCTTCTACATTGGACAAACTGGTAGAAGCTTCACAACAAGATTTAAAGAATACATAGATGCACAGCCTGAACAAGTCCAGCTTTGCCTCCCATCTTGCCCAACACAATCATTCTGCAAACAACATAGAACAGAATCTCCAAATATTACATTTTGCCAACAAAGGCACAATACTTGACCTTCTTGAAGAAACTGAAATATTTATCTGCACAAATACAGCACCTGACTACCTACTCAATGATGAAACTGAACTGACAAAAAAATTTTTCCTTCAGAACTTTGAAGATGTACTAGTTCAAAACAAGTAACCACCCAATGAACCCTACACCAGCTCCTCAACCACCCCCCATCCCAATGACCCACTCCCTCCCTCTCCTTACATCCTAACCACACCAGTGTCAATGTAATATACTACCACAGAATAAGACCTGTACCATATCTCTAAATGTTAATGCCCTCCATTGCTAAGATAAATCAGTACTTTATACATATTAATTCTAGCTGGAACAAACAGAAGCTGCCTTTACCAATATCCCAGATCACTCTAATGTTAGAATAAAAATAAGTCAACAGTTAAAGAATTTTTGCTCATGATTTTTTAAATATTAAATATACAGCCATACCAACAGCTTTAGTCCATTACAATCACTATAACTCTTATACTTATACCTTTAGCTAGAATAAACAGAATCTGCTCTTGATAATGCCCCAGATCATGTTAACATAACAACAGAAATAAGCCAATGGTTCATCTGAAGATTTGTTATTAATTTAAATATACAGGTCCTAGCCATACAGACAGTTGCATCTCACTGCGGATACAATAACTCTGTATTATTGATTTCTTGGGATTCATGTTAATGACAAACATGATAATTGCCATATAAAAAAAACTGCCTGTAAAATACAAGTAGAAATAAGATATCAGATAACCTGAAATTTGTTCTTGTAGTAATTTATTTATTTATTTTATCTTGTGCTCCCATGTTGTCGCCATTCTGATTAAAATACTTGCCCTTATATCGACTTTAACACATATAAAGAACAACAAATTACATCTCTGTACAAAGTAGGCTTATGCCATATCTTTCTGTCAATATCTTTGTTACAAGAAACAGTTGTAAAGCGTATGCTGGATGCTGGAAAAGTGTCACTGTCAAAGTGTAAACTAATATAGTTTGTGTGAAAGTGTTCTGGACATAAAAATGGAAGCAGACAGATCCGAAAAAAGCCGCCTATACTGTCGCAGTAATTAAAAACTAAATTTACATCCATATAAACAGATAAGCTATAGTCATGGCGATACATTAAAGTGTGACCCATCTTTCTGCCATAGAACCAGCACCCACCATTATGCTACTACCAGTAATGATGTAACTTCCTGGATCCTCCCGAAACCATATGAAGATGAACCTGAAAAGTTTCGAAAACCGGTTCATGGAATGAAGCATTATAATTAAAAAAAGTGACTGGTTGCAGTTGGGTATAACTTATTTACATTCAATACACAGTCACGGTTCTAAAATATCCGTAATGGATAAGCATAAAACTTCATGTTACATTATTAATAAGTCACCAGTTTTAATGTAATCTTGCCGAAACTGTACAACACGCAATCAAACCACAATACAATATCCCACAAATTGTTAAGTTAACTATCTGTCATAATAGCACTCGATAGATCAGTACTACAAAGTATCTACGCTAAACTACTTTCTGTACCGAATAATAATCAAGCAGTGGTTAAACTCAGTATGTATTGCGGCAAATTTGTCTCTGCAAACCTCTCTTTCACGATATACAATTTTTTTGAGTATTCTTGCCTCTTCCAGCACCTTTTTAGTGTGCTCTTTATATTGCAGTTGTATCATATTGTCACCGTTACACACTGACTCATGTAAGCGTAATCTGTGTTACCTCATCAATGAAATAAACCGCTCAGTCTTACACAGCAGGGCCAAGATACAGTTTTAACCGATCAAAATGTACTATGATCAGACAGATGAATCTCTGCAGTCACGGGAGAAATTACGTATAAGACAGAGTATGGGCCCTCATTTTTTTAGTTTTTCCTTTCTTTTGTAGAGTTTCTAAGTAAATAAGATCTGTTTTGTACTGAGGAAGTGTAGTCGCCTTGTTGCTATGTTGCCACAGTTTCTGAGTGGTTTTAAACTTGTTCTTTTCTACCTTGCCTTTAAAACTGTTCTGTTCTAGCAGCTTCCAGCTCACTTTAAGGTGGTGGGCTAACCACTTCAAGTATTTTAACTCTGAACTGCAACTTGTCAAGTTCAAATGGAGAAACATGGGTCTAACAGTACTTCCTGATAGGACATATACCCACTGATTCGTGTATGTGACTGTTGTATGCAGAAGTTACATATCCATGTACCTGTTTCAGTCTGAATGTGACTTGCTGACATAGTATCACAGCATGCAAATGACTGCTTTATTGACACGGTATAGGCGACAATTTGCTTTGGGATGGAACGGAACTGCACGCCATTTTTTGAATCGGAACAACTTAAATACTTATGTGAACACTGTTGACATAACATTTGTTTCTTGTTCAAATAGGATAGCATTAAGTAGAACTGAGTGATTTACAAAAGTGCAAGCAACTGTTTCGGCAGTCGTGTTCACAAGTGCCACTATGTGTCAGTATACAGGAAAGTGATGAATAATGAATAAGAAGTGCTCATTTTTTGAGTAGTTTGGGGAAAGGGTCCAATAATATCCACGGCACATTCTGAAATGGCCTTACAGTTTCTGGGAGTGCTTGTAAAGGAATTTCGATTCTCAGTTAAGGCACCCTCTCGCATAAGTCAGACAGTTCCATATATATTTGCGATGATTGGTTTGCCTACCTCACCTATGCTAGCGTTTGTGGCTCATTGGCAACTATGACAGGCCTGCAAGCTGTCAACATATCGACATAATTTGCCATTGCAGTTCTTTTGGTATTACTAATCGATTACTCAGGAGGGTTTTATGATACAAGAGGTCATTTGCTGCCAGATACTATTGCTCCCCGAATAACCACATGTATTTCTTCAAAACTTGGTGTTCTGACTCAGACAAATGCATCGAATTTTCGTTTAATTGATTCCTTACTACAGGTGCAACAGTGTACACGTTCCTCACTGGCAACCTCTTACTTCCCTTACGTTTCAAGTACTTCCAACACTGAACTTTTGCTTCCATTACTTCCTCGCCATTTGCCAGCAGAGTTCCATGCAGTATTTCTATATTTCTTTGACCAACATTAACATCACATTCGGACACATGTAACATTTTGCCTCATACCGTTGGACTACTGAAATTTCATTTGACACGAATCTGTAACGAGTCGCAAACGCCGTTCTGACTGAGCGGATCACCCAGAAAGTTCGATCTCGGCAGGGTCCGGGCTTTGACATCAATCCAGAGAAGTTTTCAGTTCCTCGATTGGTATTGACAGGGGTAGTAGTTTTTAATGCCCACGTGCGTGGTTCCCTACAAGAATGAGGAGGAGGCCGCACACAAGAAGTTTCTCGCGAATGTGGTGACTGCCTATTGTTAAAAAAGTGAGTCGCCTCACTGAATTGTGCAATTCACATCGTATATAATCCATCGCCGTCTGAAAACTGGCCGTGAAATCGTTCCTTAAAATGAAATCCCCGCTGTGTTTCCTAATTACCACTATGTCATACATCCTCACATCACTTCGCAAATCTACCAAACAAGTTCCTGAAGGGATGATTATCTCGTCACGTACACCACTAATATTGTAACGTGGCGGTTTGGGAACATGTTTGTTACTTTGTGAAACAATTAGCACACTAATCTAAGTTCCTGTATGTATTGTCGATTTAACAGGCCTTCCTCTAAGCTTGTCTTCTAAAACTGCAGAGTGAAAATTTCATTCTGGAGGCATCCCTCAGGCTGTGGCTAAGCCATGTCTCCACAATATCCTTTCTTCCAGGAGTGCTAGTTCTGCAGCATTCGCAGGAGAGCTTCTGTGGAGTCTGGAAGGTAGGAGACGAGGTACTGGCAGAACTGTTGCTGTGAGGGCGGGTCGTGAGTCGTGCTTGGGTAGCTCAGTCGGTAAAGCACTTGCCTGCAAAAGGCAAAGGTCTAGAATTCGAGTCTCGGTCAAGCACACAGTTTTAATCTTCCAGGAAGTTTCACACACATATGTCGTTGGTTCGCTGTATTTCACTGTGTAATGAACAAAAGAAAAAAAAAAAAATGTTATGAGGCTAGGGCATCCAATCGGGTAGACAGGTCACCCAGTACATGTCTTTTTAGTTGACGCCACTTCTGTGACTTGCGTGTCGATTGGGATGTGATGAGGATGATGAAGACAACACAACACTCAGACGGGAATCGAACCCAGGCCCCTTTGCATGGCATTCCGTCGCACTGACCACTCAGCTAACCAGGCAGACTATGTAATTCAGTATTGTTACTGTCACTTTGCATGGCAATTACTGAATGATACTTTTACTATTTATTGCAATAGAGACTATTTCCTAATTAATTATTTTAGTCCATAAAATGAAGCCAAGTGTACAAAGTATGTTTCGAGGACAGGTACATATTTTTGTATAAATCTTGCACGTAAAATCATTAAAAAATCACCTAAGAGCATTACCACATAAATAAAACTTCCTCCAGGAAAACATTCAGATCTGAAAGGGTTAAACTCAGGTTTGTTAATTATTTTGTCTGTAGTCAGAAGCAGGACAAGATTGCTCTTTGACACAGGGCATTAAGTGTTACACATCATGAGGAATCTCTGTCCAAGTCCAGTCCATTTTTACATCATGAAAAAGAAATTGCCAATGTCTTCGGGAGAGAATTTATGTTTGCAGAGTTGGCTGTTGTGGAACCTTCGGTCTTTTCAGTGGGGTAATTGGAGTTTTGAACAGGGAAACGAGAGTTTCATCAGGAGAGAAATTACACAGCCAGTTCTTTTGTTTGCCTTACAACAATGATGGATCTCAACAAAAGACTGCTCATCTGACGATTTGAGGATCTCGAAGTATTCTACTTGATTTAATCTTTTTTCTGGAACACTGTTTTCTCATCGTGACCCTGGTAAGGGAAATGAATTTTTGTTCCTGCCATTTAAAGAATTTCGCACTCGGAACTTTTTGTGCTGATCCAGGGTTTTTAAACAATCTCACACGTGCCAGGGCTGTCGCTACTTGCTGTTCTGTACCGAGCACGATCAGTTACTTCAAGTCACATCAATTGTCGACTTTGGAGACCAACATCCTCAAGTTCCTGCAAAACCTGCCAACGTACGCTATCTAATGAAAAGTATGCGGACACTTCCATGTATTGCAAGACTGACCACTAGATATAAAGAAAGGCGGAACTGCCCGCCCAAACCAGGAAATTGATGAAATGGAGAGGATCGTTCCTATCATTAATGTTGATAGGAAGAGAAGTTTTGTAGAGCTGTTGGTCATTAAAAAGGAGAGGATTAATACCTCTACAAATGGGGTATGAACCCATTTACAAGAGGAGGCAGGGACTTGAATATGTCAGTAGGGAAGCGGTAACAGTAGACTAGGTTATCCAGGAGACCTCAGTGGCACTGAACATGGTCACTGGATGTCACCTGAGTAACAGATCCATCAGGGACTTTTCAGCCCATCTAAAGCTGGTCAAGTAGACGGCGATGTTATTATGGGATGGAAACGCCAAGGAGCAGCTACAGATAAACTAAGGTTTGGCAGGTACCATGTACTGAAGGACAGGGATGGTTGAGCATTGCGGATGATGGTTGTAAACAATCGAATGAAATCGGCGCAAGGAGACGCTGCCCAGCTGGTACGATTTCTTTGCGAGGGGGGCTAAAAGGAATGGGGCAGAACGGTCGAGTAGCTGCTCATAAGCTACACATTTCGGTAATTAGTGATAAGTGACGCTTGAGGTGATGTAAAGAACGATGCCACTAGACAGTGGATGACTGGAAACCAATGTTTTAGAGGTATAAAGCACGCCGTAACATGTGGCAATCCGAGGGAAGGGTTTGCGGTTGGCACATGTCAGGAGAACGTTGCCTGCCAACAGGTGCAGTCCCAGCAGTGAAATACAGAGGAGGTGTGACTTCTGAAATTTTCCCGGCGTATTTCTTCTTCTAATAATTTCCGGGTATGCAGCCGGATCCCGTCGACATTCTGCCACGATATTTCGGCCAAGAGACGTCCGGCCATCATCAGGTGAGTACACAACTACTGAAGAGCCCAGGTGCAGTCGCGGTATACCCGGAAATTATTAGAAGAAAAACAGAGGAGGTGATGTTGCGAAGTGCGTGCGTTTCTCGGCGTTAGTGTTCCCTTATTGCGGAAAACGTTAAATGCAAAAGAGTATGCATAAACTTTACGGCATTGTGTACTGCGTACGGCAGACGAACAGTTCACGGACAATGATGGTTTGTGTCCGTTTGGTAATGCACCCAGTCGTATAGCAGTATCTATGAGGCAATTGTCTGTGGACAATATTATTTCAGAAATAAACCATCCTGCTCAGCGTCCGCACCTAAAGCCAATGGAACAGCATAGGGATGAATCAGAACGTCGACCTCACTCCGGACCCCAGCATTCAACGCCATTACCTTCTCTGAGTTCTGATCTTGAGGTAGAATGGGCTTACATTGCTCCATAGATATTGAGAAACCTCACAGAAAACATCCGAAGCAAAGCTCAAGGCGCTATAAAGGTAAATCGTGGGCGCATTCCATATTAATCTCCACTAAGAGGCGCGAGGGTACTTCTGACCAAATAGTGTAAATTGAGCAACTTTATACGAACTTACAATCCATTCGAGATTCGACTCGGTCAAATGTGATGTCATCCTACACCAGACACGAGATTTCAAGACACGAGATTTCTAAACATTAAATAACCATTACTTGCTAGTGACTTCGCAGAGTTATTGTTTTTTGTATTTAGTCAGTATTAATTGCAAGACTGTGTATTTCACGATCATCGTTCATTCGAATAACAGGAATGAAAACGGTGACCATTCTACTGCATTATAAATGTTCATTGGCAACAGTAAAATAGGTAAAGTAAAGTAGAACAAGGCATAAGAATACAACAATGTTACACTGCATACAAAAGAAAAATGCGTAAATGCGTAGGAATCGTATGAAGGAAACATTTTTAGCTGTAGTGGATACATTCTGAAAATTGACGATTCATGTTATCCTTTATATAAATCTTATAATCGCTGAATGAAATCGCTTAAAACAGCGCAGTATGAGTGGTAAGGTCTGGGATTGGTAAGCCGGGCACATAGGCTGCTGCAGCGGAATGCTGACCCAATTTGAGGATACAAAAAATTATTTTCACCACATTAATTGAAAAAGAGCACTGGTAACAACACAATGATTAATTAGTATTTGCAAATTGTGGTGATCTACACCGACTATTCAGTTATATAAAAGCAACGGGAATAATTAAAAAAAATTAAAGAAAAACAGCCTCATGGCCCCACTTTAAATCAATAAAAAATTAGTTTACACAAATATAACCTTGACATAACTACAGATCTGAGCTCACTAGTCAATTATTAGGGCTCCTGAATATGAAAAATAACAATTTTGTAAAAGGTATTAGGTTTAAAACTATTAGGTTTAAAGAAAACACTCAAATAGCAAGATCTCATAAATACGTGAATTAACTATTATGGAAAACATTCGGCAATAAGATAGCCTGAAAGGTCTACACAGCAGTCACCACATTCTCGACGTCTGGCGTTCACATCGGCCGCGCGTCTGCATTCCGTGCTCGACAGCTCAAGTGACAGCAACAGGCGCGAGGGCCCGCGCACACCAAAAACGGCCTCAAGGACACACAAACCCAGTATTAAAATAAAAGTGGCTCTGAGCACTATGGGAGTTAACATTTGAGGTCATCAGTCCCCTAGAACTTAGAACTACTTAAACCTAACTAACCTAAGGACATCACACACATCCATGCCCGAGGCAGGATTCGAACCTGCGACCATAGCTGTCGCGCGGTTCCAGACTGAAGCGCCTAGAACCGCTCGGCCACCCCGGCCGGCTCCAGTATTAATATACAGATCACTACAATACTAAAATCAACAGGCAAGCACGGGGTAGCGCCAAATGCAGAAAGAGATGTTAAACATTATAATGTGACAACTGCAGTTACTATTACAGCAATAGTACATTACACAATCTCCAATCATGGGAAATTTCACTTGATAAAATTATAAACCACAACTAGTTCAAGGCGTTAATGACCAGACAGTCCGCACACAACCTTAAAAACCAAAGCACCGTTCTACGGCTAAAAATTTTTATAGTTTCCAGCAACAAGGAAGTTGACAATTCCAATTGAAATTAGCGACTAAAGTTTTATAAAGAGAATAACTCTGATTCATAAAATTGACCACTTAACATATTAACAATAATAACAAAAGCCACAATTTTTATGCAACAGAACCAGGGCACAGCGCAGTTACATGGACTTGCAAAAACCAAGTATCCCGGACCCACGTCCAAGTGGCATAAGGAAAGACTAGATAAAATCAAACTGGTTACACGGAGCAATGACATCCAGAAATTCCACCGCAAAATCGCCACTATTTAAAGTTAGCCCGGAAGCTCTCCGTTAACATGCTCGGCAGGGTAAACTCCCACTCACACCACAGGATTCGAGATAGACACGACTCGTAAACAGAGCCAATGTTGACCGGCGATTACTTTCGCACTCCAGTTCCGCTCGCCACGAGACCCAAGCGCCGGAATGTCAACACCGTGCGTTCTCGCTGTACACCGAGCCCCTACTGGCGATGCTCCGTGCGCTGTCTTCCCTCTGTCGCTGCGGCCGACCGAGTCTCCGTCACTGCCCCGACAGTCTCTCACTTGCGAGCCGCGGCCGTCCTAAGTAGAGGGCGTTAGTCAACCAGGACGCTGCAAAGCGCGTAGCTTCGACAGAGAAACCATCCTGCCAAGAGCATCGTAGGAGGTCACGGATCAGTGAGAATCACCAAGTGGAGGGAAATGATCAATAATGCCTACTCAAAATAAATAGGCGGAATCGTCACAATGCCGTGACAACTGTGTTCAGATTACAGTCGTGGAAATATTTATTGCATGACAAGGCCCCCGGAGTAGACAACATTCCATTAGAACTACTGACAGCCTGGGGAAAGCCAGTCCTGACAAAACTCCACCATCTGGCGAGCAAGATGTATGAGACAGGCGAAATTCCCTCAGACTTCAAGAAGAATATTATATTTCCAATCCCAAAAAAAGCAGGTGTTGACAGATGTGAGAATTACCAAACTATCAGTTTAATAAGTCACAGCTGCAAAATACTAACGCGAATTCTTTACAGACGAATGGAAAAGCTGGTAGAAGCCGACCTCGCGGAAGATCAGTTTGGATTCCGTAGAAACGTTGGAACACATGAGGCAATACCGACCCTACGACTTATCTTAGAAGAAAGATTAAGGAAAGGCAAACCTACGTTTGTAGCATTTGTAGACTTAGAGAATGCTTTTGACAATGTTGACTGGCATACTCTCTTTGAAATTCTGAAGGTGGCAGGGGTAAAATACAAGGAGCGAAAGGCTATTTACAATTTGTACAGAAAGCAGATGGCAGGTATAAGAGTCGAGGGGCATGAAAGAGAAGCAGTGGTTGGGAAGGGAGTGAGACAGGGTTGTAGCCTCTCCCCGATGTTATTCAATCTGTATATTCAGCAAGCAATAAATGAAACGAAAGAAAAGTTCGGAGTAGGTGTTAAAATCCACGGAGAAGAATAAAGAGTTTGATGTTTGCCGATGACACTGTAATTCTGTCAGAGACAGCAAAGAACCTGGAAGAGCAGTTGAACGGTATGGACAGTGTCTTGAAAGGAGGGTGTAAGATGAACATCAACAAAAGCAAATCGAGAATAATGGAATGTAGTCGAATTAAGTCGGGTGATGCTGAGGGAATTAGATTAGGAAATGAGACACTTAAAGTAGTAAAGGAGTTTTGCTATTTGGGGAACAAAATAACTGAGGATGGGCGAAGTAGAGAGGATGTAAAATGTAGACTGGCAATAGCAAGGAAAGCGTTTCTGAAGAAGAAAAATTTGTTAACATCGAGTATAGATTTAAATGTCAGAAAGCCGTTTCTGAAAGTATTTGTATGGAGTGTAGCCATGTATCGAAGTGAAACGTGGACGATAAATAGTTTAGACAAGAAAAGAATAGAAGCTTCCGAAGTGTGGTGCTACAGAAGAATGCTGAAGATTAGGTGGGTAGATCAGATAAATAATGAGGAGGTATTGAATTGGGGAGAAGTGGAGCTTGTGGCACAACTTGACTAGAGGAAGGGATCGGTTGATAGGACAGGTTCTGAGACATCGAGGGATCACCAATTTAGTATTGGAGGGCAGCGTGGAGGGTAAAAATCGTTGAGGGAGACCAAGGGATGAATACACTAAGCAGATTCAGAAGGATGTAGGCTGCAGTACGTACTGGGAGATGAAGAAGCTTGCACAGGATAGAGTAGCATGGAGAGCTCCATCAAAACAGTCTCAGGACTGAAGACCACAACAACGACCATGAATTACTTTGTCTTTTTGTCTTTTGCAGCAGTTTGCTTCAGGATATACCAGTTCCATTGTTGCTAAACTTTGTTGACATATTCTTGTTTTTCGATTCTGACTTCTTCACGCATGTTTTTCAACAATACACAACTCTTCGTTGTTATTTGGTTTTGCAATGAAACCAATGTTTATACTGCCATTTTGAGTTGAAACTTTGGAGTGAGAAGATGGGCAGGTCAGTTGAATTAACGCCAGAAAAGGAAGCTACTATACCTGCTTATTCTTCTGTTGGTCTTAGCACCAGAGAGATAGCCTCTAAGACAGGATTTAATCAGTCTACGATTTCGAGGTTACTGAAAAAATACAGGGAAAAAGGAAATGTTGATAGTGAGAAAGGAAGAGGTCGGATAAGGGCGTCTACTGTCAAACAGGACAGAGTATGGAAAAGGCTTTCACTCAACGATCGTCGCCTGTCATCAACTAAAGTGAGACTGTGAAGAAATGTGCGACATCTCAGTAACCAGTAGAACTGTAAGAAATAACCTACTGGTGGCTAGACTCTCAGCCCGTCGTGTTAGAAAAAAGTGGCTCTGAGCACTATGGGACCTGAGGTCATCAGTCCCCTAGAACTTAGAACTACTTAAACCTGACTAACCTAAGGACATCATACACATCCATGCCCGAGGCAGGATTCGAACCTGCGACCGCAGCGGTCGCGCGGTTCTAGACTGCAGCGCCTAGAAACGCTCGGCCACCCGTCCGGCGTAGTGCTAGAAGCAAGCCTTTATTGACCAAGATAATGTAACAACAGCGACTAAAATGGGCAAAGGAACATGCAACATGGACACCAGAGATGTGGGACAAAGTGATCTTATCAGACAAATTTAATCTGCTTGACTCAGATGGAAAACTGTTCATGTGTCGAAGAAAAGGTGAAGAACTTTTGCCATCACGTATAAAACATACAGTCAAGTACCTACAAGGACAGATGGTCTAGAGGTGCATTTCCAGTGGAGTAGGTTGTCTGGACTTTAACGGCATTGTCAACGCAGATGCCTACATAAGCATCCTTGAAAGAAAGCTTATGCCAACCATTAGAGACCAGTTTGGATATGTTACCAATTGCCTTTTTCAGGATGACTCCACTCCTTGCCATAGAGCTTTGAAGGTGAGTCCTATGATTAATATTTGTACCAAACGCGAGGCAGATTACTTTCTTGGTTAATTATCACGTACTTCTGCATTTCAGGTAAAATCTTTCCTTCGGCAAAATCGGGTTCGTGTATTAGAGTGGCCTGGAAACAGCCCTGATCTCAATCCTATTTACAACTGTTGTAAGGTTATGGGAAATTCTGTCACCAAAAAGAAGCCACGGAATAAACGGGAGCTGTAGGAGACCCTTTGTGTGTGTGTGTGTGTGGTTTCACGAACTGAGTGAGGAGTACATTAAAACGTTAATTCTTTCAATGCGTTCACAATGCCAAGCGGTGATTAAGGCACGTGGTGGAGCAACAAAGTATTAAACGCAACAGTGTGTTCATATGAGACAACACAAACACTAAAATCCATCAGTGTTATGTTACAACATTAATATGCAGCGATTCTTTCAGCATTGGTATTCATATTTCATAATAGCAAGCAGAATAGCTGACATATCCACTTACACTCGTTTTTGAAGAAAGTGTTAAGTTATATTAGAACAAATAAGCCCTCGCTCACAAATATGAAGTCAAAATTGACTAGGTTTCGACGCTACTATGAGCGACGTCTTCAGAATTACACTAACTGTTCTAAAACATATTAAGTATGTAATACATTAATAAAATTAAAGTTTGTACTGACTGGAAAAAAATGCAGTACTTACAAGTCACATATTAAAAAAGATCTAAACCGGAAAGGTGACGTCATGAATAGTTGTGAGTAAGATGGCGAGCCGCAAAGGGCTGCTCGTACTTTAATGAACGAGTGTTGAACAAAATGTGTTAAGCTATATAAAACAAACATTTATATAAAACAAAAATTAAGAATAAAAATAAATTGACAAAAATTATTGTGTACAATTTCTGATAGAAATCAAGAGAAATCAGGCAAATTTAGCTGAGTTATTCAATGAGTGTAACAAAAATTATTAATTGTAAGAGGTGATGCAATAACTATTTCCACCACTGTAAGTCATAATTTTACAACCTGGAGACTAATAGCACTTATTTCTAAATTTTCAGATGATGCCAGAAAACGAATACACCGCTGAAGTGCCAGAAATTACTGAGCAGCTGTTGCTGGCCAGTAAACCATTCCACCGGATATGCAAGTTATTTGGCCTGATGCCATTCACGGTTGATGTGAAATCTGTTTCGCTGAAGAGGTCAAAGTTGGATGTAGCTATACTGACATTCACCAGCATGGCACAGCTGGTTTCTGCTTGCATTTTACTGGTCTTTGGTATCAGTATGATTCGGACGTTTTCTACAATAAACATTATCGTACTTGCAACACTTTGGCGATATCCAATATTAGTGTTCGTTTCAATAATTTCCGATGCCTTATTCAATACAAAAAATTACGAGAAAATGCTGCAGCTGATAGCGTTATGTGACAGTACACTGACTACCTTTATACGGCCAGTCAGTGTTCGTGTAGGCAGGGCTGCGAAGCTGCAACTAATGTTTTTAGTTTGTTATTATTGTTTGTCATGCTCTCTTTATTCTGCTGTTAGTGGTACTCTGAATCAGTCGTTGTGTGCAGCGTCTAGTTTGTATGGCTTCGGAGCAACACTACTAACACTTTTAAAATTTGCAAATTTACAGTTGGTAATAAGGCATAGGATCTCACTTCTTAATAGCTGTTTACTCGGTACGCGATTTAATATGTCTGCCAAACGTCCTGCGGAAGATTCTTCAAGAAAATATCTGATGCCAGTTGATAATCTACAAGTAAACCTTGGAGATATACGTTGTTTCCCATTATATATAAGATCCCTCAGGCGAGCATATGCATCTGTTAATGAATCAGCAGCAGTGGTGACCTCTGTTCACAGATATTTTCTGCTGCTCTATTTAACAATTCTTTCGCTGTTAACTGTAGTGCTGATTTACTTCCGTTTAACAAAATCATTATTGCCTGGTTCGACCAGTTCTGGTGGCTGGCAGCTGTGGGTGGGTACAACTCTAAGTGTAAGCACAATAGCGTTTGTGGTACTTCCCGCTCACTGGGTAGAAATGGAAGTCAGCCACACTCAGAAGCTGTGCTCGCAGTTGTTGCTGGAAGGGCGGCGTGTGGGCGGCGCCGCCCACCGCGAGCTGCGGCTGCTGGCGCGGCAGGTGTCCTCGGGACGCCCCGTGGTCAGCCTGCTGGGCGTGATCACCGTGCGATTGAGCCTCGTCGGTGATTTCATCTCCATAGTGACGACCTACAGCACCCTGTTGCTCACCTTCTGGCCCTCAGGTAACGTGGTAGTAAGCTTCCGATGCTGAAAACGAGTTAGTGACCTCGTAAATTATTAGTGATGTACACTGGAAAATATCACAACACCAAAAAAGAATGAATGTACCGGGTGATCAAAAAGTCAGTATAAATTTGAAAACTTAATAAACCACGGAATAATGTAGATAGAGAGGTAAAAATTGAGACACATCCTTGGAATGACATGGGATTTTATTAGAACAAAAAAAAGCAAAGTTCACAAAATGTCCGGCACATGGCGCTGGACAGCAAAACGTCACTGACTGCACATGACAATCGTGTATAAAAGGAGCTGTAATGAGAGAGAGAATCAGACACGCACGCACGCAGCACGCACGCACGCACGCAGTTAGCCCTGATATGTCGGAGCGAGAGGATGTCCGTACAGCGAAGGGTGTGGCGGATCGCCGTCCGGCAAAGCCCGCTTTGTCGGCGGCCTCATCCGGCCCCCCACCTACGACGACCGTGGCAATGAATATGGATACGGAAATGGAATACGTTTCGGATGCACTGCAAGTTCCGTTACCCGATTCGGACGACGAGTCGACAGCAAGAAATGACGTTCCCGCCGCCGCCAGGAGAACGAAAAGGCGCGCGACTACTGCCCCAGGAACCACCCGCGCCCCTCCTAAGGGCAAAAAGGCGAAACAGACCGACGTTGCCGTCGATGACGAAGGGTTTCAACTTGTCAAACGGCAAGCCAGGAAGGCGCAACTCTCCTCAGCGCCGCCAGTTCAGACGACAAACGCCTTTCAGTAGCTCGCTGGCGGTGTGGAGATGCCTGCTCAGAAGAGAGAACCCAAACCACCGCCCATTGTGGTCCAACACAAGGAGGACTACGACGGCCTTTACAGGATGCTGCTTCGCCTTGTCGGCCAAGATAATTGGAGGATATGGGCTATGGATTTGGTCTCCGGTCGATAACCCGCCTACCCTCTCGCCGCACCCGAAAGGAGACTCCGCTAGTCCTCGTGGTCACCTGTGATATCCCACACAACCGAGGGCTATAGCAGGTCACGAAGATCGTGGCGACACCTGTCACTACTGAAAAACTGCGCTCGAAGAGGGGCGAACCGGAATGCTTCAACTGTCAAATGGTTGAGCATGTGGCACGGTTCTGCACGCTGCCTCCACGCTGTGTTAAGTGTGCGGGGGAGTACGCCAGTCAAGACTGCACTAGGCAGCGGACAGATGGACCGCCCAAATGCGCTGGATGTGGTGGGGAACATGTGGCCTCCTCCCGCGGCTGTTCCAGCTTCCGACGAGCTGCGGCACGGAGCCATGTTCAACGACGTGGCTCCATCAAGCGGCCTGCACCAGTCCGACCTGGAGTCAGTTTTGTTGCTGCTACCTCTGGCTCCTCACCGCAGGCCTCCGTACCCGCACCGAGGCCGGCCACTGTTGCACCAGCTACCAACACCGAGATGGACCGCCGTCCACGGGCCGCAGCGCGACCATCAGCGCGGCGCTCTGCACAGCAGCAGGGTGAAGACCGGGGCCAACGTGACCACTCCTAACAGGGACGACAGGCTGACGTCGTGGCGACCCCGGCTCAACACTCACGAGCTGCAACTGTCCCATCCCAGGCGGCCGATTCCAGCATGGCCGAAATGAAGCTCCTCTTGCAAGAACTTTGGGAGCTTTTCAAAGATATCCCGCAGCAACTCATTGCCGCTGTCAGTGCAGCCGTTTACGCAATCTCCACTGGACCACTGGCCTCCCAGCATGACCCGTAGTCAACGAGGCGTCACTGTCTGCGTGTGGAATGCCCAGGGCATCCGCACCCAAGATGGCGAATTTCGAAAGCTTCTGCGGGATGAGGCCGTCGACATTTTCCTGGTTTCCGAAACTTTTCTCAAGCCTGGTGTCCATGTCTGGGCTGCCAACTACATGTGTTACCGGATCGACAGACCAACTCGTGGCGGTGGCACTGCAGTCTACGTCTGGACTTCCCTGGTGCCCCATCAAGTTCCTCTTCTGCAGCTACAAGGCAACTGCTGTAGCTGTCGACACCTTGCATGGGCGCACCACGTTTGTTGCTGCCTACCATCCGCCTGGCCGACAGTTACTCCTACAAGACGTTGAAGCTTTGCTGGCATTACCTGGGAAGGTCTTTGCTGGTGGTGACCTTAACGCTAAGCGCACCGAATGGCATTCCCGTGTCACCAACAACCACGGACGCAAACTTCTCCAAGCGGCCCAGCAGTGGAACGCCTTCAACCTCGGACCTCACGAACCCACCCACTATCCCTACAACCGTGAGCCTCCGGACATGTTCGACATTGCGGTGGCCAAGGGGGTGCCCTATGTTGTATCCTCCAGCACCCGCACTGCCTTATCTTCAGACCACTTCACAGTTACATTTGACATCGACATCGATGCCCAGCCAGTGATGCGGAGAGGCATCCCAACCGGGAACACCAACTGGAACCGGTATCAGGAGCTGTTGGAAGAGGGTCTCCGTGACGCACCTGACGCAGACGATGTTGGGGTTGATGGCTGTGCCTGATTCCTCCACGACTGTACTCTACAAGCGGTGCTCCGAGCCACGCCATGGCCGCGATCTGGCCCACCTGACCGATCCCGGCAACTACCACCACATCTCATGGAGGCGAAAGCTGCCAAAAACCGCGTCTCTCCTGAATGGCAGCTGACGCGCAACGCAGCGACGAAGAGGGCTCTCAACAGGATGAGGAGGGACATAATAGTTGCTGTTGCAAACCACCACCATCAGGAATGGCTCCAACCACCTGGACACTCTTCGGGTTGACGATGGTACCGCCTGGAAAGCCACACAGCTCGTCCTCCGCCGGCGTCAGAAGATTCCGCCGTTACGAGATGGTCGAAACATCGTCAGCAGCCCAGTGGACAAAGCCAACGCCATTGCTGACGTTTTTGAACAACATTTCCAGCCTGTCATGGACCCCATGGATCCGGATCACGTTCGCCTGGTTGCTCAACGTCTCCCGGTGTTCCTCGCTGCCCCTACGGGTGACAAACGTATCACAGAGGTGGATGCTGATGAAGTCTCCGATCAACTTCGACGACTCAACAAACGCAAGGCAGGAAGCCCTGACCAGCTTACGAATGAAATGCTGCGACGGATACCACCGACAGCCGCCGAACACCTGAACACCTGGCTCCGCACTGCCTGCTATCCTCAGGAGTGGAAACACCCTAAAGCCTGGGAAGGGCCCTCGTCTCCCGAGCAGCTACAGGCACATCAGTTTGCTACCAGCAGTCAGCAAAGTCTTTGAAAGGCTGTGTATCAGCCGCCTCCTGCGTCACATCAGGGAAGAACGTCTCCTCCCAGACGAACAATGTGGTTTTCGCCCTGGACACGCAACAGCGCACCAACTGCTTCGACATGTTGAAGAGGCCCTTGATGCCATCGAACGACGGGAATATTTCGGAGCCATCTTCCTGGATGTTTCACGGGCGTTCGATTCTGTATGGCATGAGGGGCTTCTCTTCAAGCTCCTGGACCGCAGTGTGCCCCTGCCGCATGTCCGTCTCTTAAAATCTTACCTCGCCGACAAAAGCTTTCATGTACGCACGGAGGACCTGTCGACGCGCTGCCGGATCAGGGCTGGAGTTCCCCAAGGCTCAGTCTTCGGCCCCATACTGTAAATCCTGTATATCGCAGACATGCCGCGAATGGACGGGATCCACCTCGCCCTCTATGCGGATGATACGGCGATGTACACGCGCAGCATGAATGCAGCTCTGCTCCAACGACGCATGCAGGCAGCGGCTGACACACTTAGTCAATGGGCCAGGAGGTGGCGCCTCAGCTTCAATGGGGCTAAGGTGCAAGCCCTCCTTATCACCAAGAATCATATTCCAGCCGACCTACCGGAGATCACCATCAGGGGAACCGCTGTACCTTGGGGCAATACAGCTAAGTACCTGGGTGTGACGCTGGATAGACGGCTCACATGGAGATACCATATCGACGACATCGTCTCAAAGGTCAGGGTAGAATGACTCAACTCTACCCCTTTCCCAACCCGACACCTGCGCTCCCGCCAGAACTGGGTGTTGCGCTCTATCTTACACACATACACCCGCTTATCGACTACGCCGCTGTGGTTGGGGCAATGTTGCAGCGACCCACGTCGACCGCCTACAGCGCCTGCAGAACCGGATTCTACGTCTGGCATTGCACCTCCCTCGGGACTTCCCGTCGGACAACCTTAACCGAATCTCCAACATCCCTACTGTTCGAGACAGGTTTCGTCAGGCTGCACGGCTCTTTTACGAGAAGAACGCGCAGTCCGAAAATCCGCTCCTTCGAGCCCTGGGCCACCGGGTGCAGCGTCTTAACGCAACCAGATAGCCCCACCTGCTTCGCGACCACTGAGTTGCCAGCACGTCCAGAACACCGTCCCAGCAGACTGACAAGACATCCAACAAGAAGTCAGGCCACATCACACGCTCCGTCAGTTTGGAGGAATAGCCTACCGGCTTAGACTCCATCGACCCACACATCTGTCCCTGTCAGGCAGCAGCAGCAGCAGCAGAGAATCAGATGCGCCAGCAGTCGCAGCATGTTGACGTTACGTGAAAAGGCGCTTTTAGTTAAGCTGTATTATCAGAATGGAGAATGTGCTAGTCCAGCGTTACGATCCTATCGCCATAGGAAGTGGATCCGAACAGGTAAAGGTCCGTTGACAAACGCAGCTGTGGCGAGAATGATTTCGAAGTTCGAAACCACGGGTTGTTTAGACGATAGACACTATAGTGGCCGACCAAGCACAAGGCGTAATGCTGCTGAGACAGTTCAGGAAGAAACGGAGTCTGTAGCGGGTTCGTCTATGCACGGGGAAGTCAGCGCTCGTGCAGTCGCACGTCGCACCGTCATTCCATACACTACTGTTTGGTCGGCACTTAGGCGTACCCTCCGATGCTATCCGTACAAAATCCATCGGCATCACGAACTGTTACCTGGCGATTTAATGAAGCGGAGGGCATTTGCGGTGTGGGCGTTTCGAAAGATGGCGGAAGATGACGATTGGTTGAGTAACGTGTTGTGGACCGACGAAGCTAACTTGACGCTCCGAGAGTCTGTCAACGCCCACAACTGCAGAATTTAGGCTACCGAAAATTCTAGAACTGTCGCAGAAACTCCATTGCACGACGATAAAGCCACGGTATGGGTTGGTTTTACCACATCTACCGTTATCAGGCCTTTTTTTCTTCGCGGAAATGTGTGATTCTGGTTTTGTAACTGCTACCGTGACGGGTGAGATGTGCGCCAATATGTTACAGAATCACATCATCCGCAGCCTGGCTGATAAAACACCTGCTGGAATGTACGATGTTTATGCAGGATGGCGCTCCACCCCATTTTGTTAGACGCAAGAAAAATCACTTGCGCGCGTCTTTTGGTGCTGATCATGTGCTCAACCGCCACTTTCGTCATGTTTGGCCTCCAAGGTTCCCAGACCTCAGTCCGTGCGATTATTAGCTTTGGGGTACCTCAAGTCGCAAGTGTATCGTGATCGACCGACATCTCTAAGGATGCTGAAAGACACCATCCGACGCCAATGTCTCACCATAACTCCGGACATTGCTGTTCACAACATTATTTCTCGACTACAGTTATTGTTGAGAAACGATGGTGGACATATTGAGCATTTCCTGTAAAGAACATCATCTTTGCTCTGTCTTACTTTGTTATGCTAATTATTGCTATTCTGATCAGATGTAGCACCATCTGTCGGACATTTTTTGAACTTTTACGTTTTTTTGGTTCTAATAGAATCCCATGTCATTCGAAGCATGTGTGTCAAATTGTACCTCTCTATCTACATTATTACGTGATTTATTCAGTTTCGAAATTTATAGTGACTTTTTGATCACCCAGTAGATTAATGAAATTTCGGGATTACATTTATCTAGGTAACACGTTTAGGTGCTTCACATTGCAAGATCACAGGTTAATGTAGATTTGAGATAAGGCACTGTAAATGTGAAATGCTGGTACATTAATAACCGGTGTAAACGCCTGAATGCTGAATGCAAGCATGCAAATGTGCATACATTGTATTGTTCAGGTGCCAGTTGTCAGTTTGTGGCAGGAGCTCCATGCCAGTTGCAGTTAATCGGTCAACACATAGACGGTTAATGATGCTTGTGGATGACAGTATAGTTGTTTAGTTGTTGCCTGATGAAGTCCCATATGTGCTCGTTTGGAGACAGATGTGGTGATCGAGTAGGCCAAGGCAACATGTTGACACACTGTAGAGCATGTTGGGCTACAACAGCGGTATGTGGGCGAGAGTTATCCTGTTGGAAAATGACCTCTGGAATGCTGTTGGTGAATGACAACACACAGGTCGAACCGCCAGATTAGAGTACGATTTTGCTGTCAGGTGAGTAGGACAGCCACGAGAGTCGTCCTGGCGTCATACGGAACCCAGGTGTAGTTTCATTGTGTCTAGGCTGCAGACGGGTTGAGTGCAGAAGCCTAACTGGCCTCCTTCTAACCAACACACGGCCAACACCGGCACTGAGTCAAAACCGGTTTTAATCGGAAAGCAGAACAGACCTTCACCCTGCCCTCCAATCTGCTCTCGCTTGACACCATTGAAGTCGCATACGGCAGTGGTTTGCGTTCAGTGGAATGCATATTACAGGGCGTCTGGGTCTGAGCTGTCCTTGAAGTAATCAATTTGTAACAACTGGGTGTAGCAGTATGGTGCCAACTATTGCTCGAATGACTGCTGCAGATGCAGTACGATGCGCCAGAGTCATACGCCGAACATGGTAGTCTTCCCTCTCGGTAGTGACAGGTGGCCATCTGCAGCCCAGTGTTCTTGCTACAGTACAGTCTTGTGTCCACCGCTGCCAGCTAAGATGTGCAGTGGCTACATTGGCGCCAAGTGTTTCTGCAATATCGCAGAAGCAACATCCAGCTTCTCGTAGCCCTATTACATGACCTCGTTCAAACTCAGTGAGGTGTAGATAATGGCGTCTTTGATGCCTTAAAGGCATTCTTGATTAACTTCAACTCACCACGTCCAATCTTAAAGGTAACTAAAGCTCACGACCATTGCCATGTGTATTTAAGGAGAACCAGCTAACCATGTTCATACTGGCACTATTAACGACACTCTTATGTGACTGGCGTGAAATCTGAATAGACATCATCTTCCATATGTAGAAACATGCCTGCCAGCCTTCGTTTATGACGCACAGCTCTTTCTTAGTGTTTTTATTTTGTTTTAGGCAGTGCAGATATTCAAAAGATTTCTCCTTCTAACTGCACGTTCCTCAGCTCCACAACATTTGACGTTACCCACGCAAGACCGGTGCAATATCAATGCGAGTATCAAAGAAGGTCAGGTACTATCGAGCACATAGGCGACTTTTCGACTATAAATTTTTCTAGAGGTTGTACTGGAACGTTCTTGGCACTAATAAATAGCATGATACGTTAGTTAGTAAAGTTATGAATCTCAATGGAACAAAAATATACCTCCATTGAGGTGGCTATGTTTTTTTTATAACCATTCCATTTAGATCTTTTAAATTTCTGGACGGTTACGCTGGATATGAAACTGTTACTTAAATTACTTAATTTGAACGTAAACAGTAATAATGTTTGAACTATCTCGTAGAATCGGGTGCACTGCCGGTGTTCCGCAACTTCCCAACACGATTTTCGACGTCGTAACTCGGCCTCTTCGTCAGGTATTCCCTGAGACTGGTTGACGAGCTGACCTTGTCCCATATTTATGCCTGGGCGGTGTGTGGCGCTCCCTATTTCGTCCGCGCCCACTGTGGTCATTTCTGGCTCCCTCTTCAGACGGCGTCTGTTGCTGCTCTCTTCTGAGGTAGCGGACATCCCAAGGCGTTCTCTATTGGGTCCTCGCCCGATAGGCGCGATCCTAGCACTACCATGGCTCTGTCGAAGATCCTTATGCTGTCCGCGACCGCGGCGAGTTTCTCTCGTGGCCGAGCCATTCTCCTGGCCTTCTGAACCCGGTATGCGCCTGTGAGGTGCGCTTCCTGCGGCATCCGGCTGCTATTGGAGTTGCATATCGTGATGGCCATCCTCGAAGGAGCTTGCTGCCGCCTGGGATCGCGTATGCCGTTCTATTCCGTTACTTACGCCCTTGGACGTCTGTAGTTCATTCCTGGAAGAGGGAACTTTCTTCCGTTGTTTCTGTAGTAGTTCCAAAGCAGGATTCCACGCAGTACTAAGCTGATATCCTGCTTCCCGGTCGATCAAGTTCTCCGCCGTCTTGATTTCAATCCAGTCATTGACCCTAGCCCAGAATCGGGGGGTCTGAGCCAGGATTCTAGTTTTGTCATAATCCATGATGTGCTCAAGGTCCAGGCAATGTTCTGCAATTACAGATTTAATTACCTGTCGTGGCTTAGTATGTCTCTGGTGTTCTTTACATCTCATTTCAACTGTTCTGGCAGTTTGACCGATATAAGACATCCCACATTCACATGGTATATTGTAGACACCAGGTTTTCTTAACTCCAAATCATCTCTGACAGTCCCAAGGAGCGCCCTTATCTTGTTAGGTGGGCAGAACACACTCTTGATACTGTGTTTCTTCAAGATTCTGCTGATCTTGGCAGATATAGGCCTAGCATGCGTTAGAAAGGCTACCTTCCTGTTCTATTCTTCCTGCTCCTCTCCTGTTGCCTCAGGTCGTCTGGTGGGATGGAGCGCTTTACGGATGTGCCTGGTGGAGTATCCGTTATCTCTGAACAGTCTTTGTAGATGTTCTAATTACGCTGTCAGGCTGTCTGGGTCAGAGAGTGTTTTGGCTCGGTGTACGAGTGTTCTCAGCACTCCTTGCTTCTGTGCTGGGTGATGGCAGCTGTAAGCCTGTAGATATAAGTCAGTGTGTGTTGGTTTCCTGTACACACTGTGGCGTAAGTTGACGTCTGCCTTCCTCTTTACCAGGACATCGAGGAATGGGAGCTGACCATCAATCTCTAGTTCGATGGTGAACTTGAGGTTGGGGTGTCTTTTGTTCACATGGTCCAGGAAAAGTCATGTTGATTGTCTTTTGGAATGCCCAAAGTCCCATCTTTTGCTACATGACATAGTTTGCGCACTCATCGCCCAGCTGACGGAAGAATGTGGGTTGAGTGACACTACCTCATTCTCCCTACAGACCTGACTCTGTCGGATTTTCGTTCGTTTGGTCCCCTCAAGAAGGCTTTCCATTGAAAAAAGCAGCAACAACTAGGAGGTCAAAGAATGATGGGCAACATGGCTCAAACAACAAACAAGAACTATTTGCATCAGGTTCAAAAACTATTTAATCCTGGGGAGAACTATATTAATATTGATGGGTAATGTTCCGAAGACTGCAAGAACTTACAAGTACGAGAATTATCAGTCAGCTTAACAACTCATGCATCCAAGCTGCTGACAAGAATAACATACAGAAGCATGGGAAAGAAAATTTAGGATGTGCTAGATGACGATCAGTTTGGCTTAGAAAAGGTAATGCCACGAGAGAAGCAGTTCTGACGTTGCGTTTGATAATGGAAGCAAGACTTAAGAAAAATCGAGACACGTTCATAGGATTTGTCGACCTGGAAAACGACTTCGACAACATAAAATGGTGCAAGATGTTCGAAACTCTAGCCAAGAGCGAATAATAAGAGCGGAGACCAAGAACGAAGTGTTCCGATTAAAAACGGTGTAAGACAGGGATGTAGTCTTTCGCCCCTACTGTTCAATGAACAAAGTAAGAGCATATGGACTATCAAACTATTTGTGTGAGTGGATTGAAGAGTTCCTAGATAACAGAACGCAGCATGTCATTCTCAATGGAGAGAAGTCTTCCGAAGTACAAGTGATTTCAGGTGTGCCACAGGGGAGTGTCGTAGGACCGTTACTATTCACAATATACATAAATGACCTTGTGGATGACATCGGAAGTTCACTGAGGCTTTTTGCGGATGATGCCGTGGTATATCGAGAGGTTGTAACACTGTAAAATTGTACTGAAATGCAGGAGGATCTACAGAGAATTGACGCATGGTGCAGGGAATGGCAATTAAATCTCAGTGTAGACAAGTGTAATGTGCTGCGACTACATAGTAAGATAGATCCCTTATCATTTAGCTACAATATAGCAGGCCAGCAAATGGAAGCAGTTAATTCCATAAATTATATGGGAGTAGGCATTAGGAGTGATTTAAAATGGAATGATCATATAAAGTTGATCGTTGGTGAAGCAGATGTCAGACTGAGATTCATTGGAAGAATGCTAAGGAAATGCAATCCGAAAACAAAGGAAGTAGGTTACAGTACGCTTGTTCGCCCACTGCTTGAATACTGCTCAGCGGTGTGGGATCCGTACCAGATAGGGTTGATAGAAGGGATAGAGAAGATCCAACGGAGAGCAGCGCGCTTCGTTACAGGATCATTTAGTAATCGCGACAGCGTTACGGAGATGATAGATAATCTCCAGTGGAAGATTCTGCAGGAGAGACGCTCAGTAGCTCGGTACGGGCTTTGGTTGAAGTTTGGAGAACATACCTTCACCGAAGACTCAAGCAGTATATTGCTCCTTCCTATGTATATCTCGCGAAGAGACCATGAGGATAAAATCAGAGAGATTTGAGCCCACACAGAAGCATACCGACAATCCTTCTTTCCACGAACAATACGAGACTGGAATAGAAGGGAGAACCGATAGAGGTACTCAAGGACCCTCCGCCGCACACCGTCAGGTGGCTTGCGGCGTATAGATGTAGATATACATCGAAGAAGGAATGATGGAAATAAAAAGAAAGGTTCAGGATTTGGAATTAAAATTCAACGTGAAAGGGCATCAATGATACGATTCGCTGATGACGTTGCTATCCTGAGTGAAAGTGAAGAAGTATTACATGATCTGCTGAAGGGAATGAACACTCAAATTAGTACAGAATGTAGACTGAGAGTAAGTCGAAGAAAGACGAAAGTAATGAGAAGCAGCAGAAATGAGAACAGCGAGAAACACAACATCAGGATTGATGTTCTCGAAGTAGATAAAGTTAAGGAATTCAGCTACCTAGGCAGAAAATAACCGATGACGGATGGAGCAAGGTGAACATCAAAAGCAGATTACCAATGGAAAAGTTGCGTCCCTGACCAAGAGAAGTCTACGAGTATCAAACATAGGCCTTAATTTGAGGAAGAAATTTCTGAGAACGTACGTCTGTAGTACACTATTGTATGGTAGTGAAAGCTGGACTGTGGGAAAACCGGAAGAGAATCGAAGCTTTTGAGATGTGGTACTACAGACGAATGTTGAAAATTTAGTGGACTGGTAAGGTAAGGAATGAGGACGTTCTACGCAGAATTGAAAACGAATATGTGGAAATCACTGATAAGGATGATAGGACATCTGTTAAGTCATGTGGGAATAACTTCCTTGGTATTAGAAGGAGATATAGAGGGTAAAAACTGTAGAGGAAAACAGAGATTGGAATACATCCAGCAAATAATTGAGGTCATAGGTTGCAAGTGCTTTTCTGAGATGCATAGGTTGGCACAGGAGAGGTATTCGTGGCGGGCCGCATCAAGCCAGTCAGAAAACTGATAACAAAGAAAAGAAAAGAAATATTTCGAGAAGTAGTAAAATTCTAGTTTGTGAAGGGACACCGTTTTTCCTATATCAGTTGTCTGTTGCTCATACATATATATGTGTAATAATTATATTACAATTTTTTACTTCCAGAATAAGATCGTGAACGCTATTTTTCAAATGTGATCTACTTTCTTTCATTGTATTTGAACATGGTTGTTACATTATTGGTCTATTTGTTAGATATGATTAGCTGTTAAATTTTTCATCTCTGATGAAAATCCATTTACATCACACATAAAATTTTAGTTGGATTTGAACCTTAATTATTTATTCCTGTTAAATTTTAGTTGAAGTTCTCAATGTAGTTTTTGTTTCTGATTCCTGTATGTTAATTTAGAATATGTTTTTAGAGTTTCTGGCAAATTTGTGTAAATTCCAGTAAAATACTCATACTCTTTCGGCTGTGTGGAGAATGGAAAGATTAGTGGTTGTATCCACTGTAGAGTGTTGATTTGATCGAAGGTACATAGTAAATCTGGAGAGGTTGCATTCACATTTGTTTGTATGTTCTTTATATCCTGTAGTAAATTTTCGCCCTGATTGACAGACGTAGAACATGTCACAGTCACTGCACTTAATTTTGTGTATGTCTGCTTAATTGTATATTTGAGGATTCTTTGTTTTGTTCATGACCTTCATTACTAGATTGTTCTTTGTGCAGAAACTAATTTTAATCACAACTGCGAAATGTGTCACTTTACATATTTCGCAGATATGGTAATGTAGCAAATTTTCCTTTCTTCTTTGTTTCTACTTTCACTAATGTTATTTCCTCATTTTCATTTGCACATTTGGCCTTAATTTCCTTCTGTATGTCGTAAGGATCATATTTGATTTTAGCTATTATTTGAGGCTACAGTTTTAATTGTATCATATTTTGTTTCATAAGTGTAACTCTAGGCACTCAATCTATTATAGTGACCAAATAAGCTGTTTCATGCACTAGTAAGTAATATGACGAGTTATGCATTCTATAGTCTGTTGTTGATGGTTTATGGAATATGCCAAATTTATGGACAAGATTGTCAATACCTATTTTTATATCTAACAGGTTTATGCTCTTGTCCCTTTGACAGTCGATGGTGAATTTGATGCTGTTATATATTTTATTCATTTGTTCTTGAAATTCCTTCATTTCGTCACTGTTTTGATTAAAGAGAATGAAGGCATCATCAAGATAGCCTCTGCAATAAGAAAGTTTATCAGTCCATTGGATTCATTCTCTAAAATTTTGTATTCTGAGTAATCTAAGAAAATATTTGTCAGAGTTCCTGTAAACCAGCTTCCCATGGTGAGTCCATCATTTACTTGTATATCTCTCCAGGGAAGGGGAAGTAATTGTATGCCAGCACTATTTCAAGGAGACTGATTACTTTTTATTATTACTGGTAGGCTAAGCTTGCCAGATTTTAGTATTTTACTTCTTATGATGTTTATAGTTTCCATGATAGGCACATTTGCATGCAAATTAGTGATAACTAATGAGATGAATTTTCCGTTTACTGATATATTTGTGTCTTTTATCTAACTAATTAGGACCATGCTAATTTTAATTGTGTATTTCGTGTTATATGTCTAGTTTTGGTAGAGCAATTTATTAAGTTATTTATGGTATATGCACTGGACTATTTATGTAATTTACAACACATCTAATAGGAATCCCTTGTTTATGTATTTTACGTTGTGCTGTTAGTTTAGATGTTTTTGGGCTACTTAGAGCATGGCACTTACCTGCTGAGCTTCTACCAAATCGAGCAACACATGTGCTTCATTGTGCAGTTCATCTGTACTGAGGTTGCAATTTGTCACTTATCACCATGGAACATTTTCTGTATTGCCACTTTGTTTCAACAAATCATACACAAACACATTTTCGATGAATCCCATATGCAACACTAGCTAAAAGCACTACATTTTGCTTGCTACAAGGAAGCATCAAAACAAAAAGTCTACAAAATACGACACTTTACCTTAAGAGCTAGGAAATTAAACATGGCGCCATAAGAGAACAGCATCTCTGTGGCTGCACATGATAAGTAAAGAAAGCAATGATTAACCGCTATACTGAGTACATATGGTTTGAATTTAAGGCATTACATTTGCAGGCCTAGACTGGTTTGAGAACAGATGACATATGACATCAGATGCAGGTATGTTTCATCAAGTGTTCCAAGCGATCACCAATGCAAAATTTATAAGTGATGAAGTATCAAGTCAATAGACGATTAACAAACGTGATACATTGACCTTCTTCACCTCCAAGTATCTAATTATAAGCTTTCTTTTGTTAGTAACTATATGAAGTGGATTGAGATCTGTTGATAATTATTAACCCTTTCAGGTACATAAGAAAACTAAAGTGCTAGTGATTAAAATTTTTGTAACTCTGTGGGAACTGGAAGTTTTATAAACAAAATTTGTTATTATTTCAAACATTTTTATTTTTACTGCTAATAAAACGTTGGGACGTATTTGTCCCTGTGGTCCTTAAAGGACAGTTACAGAACACATTACACTTTATACTTCTACAAATTACAGAGACTGTGTATATGTTGTCTGTTTGATGTGAAATTCTGCAAAACAGTTTCTGCTTGAAGTAAAGCATAAACTAACACCACACTGTTCACAAATATTGTAAGTGCGATTTTCAACACACTTTGAAGCACAATGAACACATCTCTTCCTTACGTCTGATTTTATCATTCGGTGCTATGGACTCTTTGGATTGCAACTGATCTGCAACCTTCTTGCTGTTTTCACTACTGTTGATACATTCCTTTGTCTATTTGAATAACTTGAATAATTTCCAAATAGATTTCTCGCAATGCATTGTCTGAACTCTAGGGATGATAGTGTTGATTTGAATCCTGAATACATTACATACGCATTGTTTACACCAATGTCAAGAAGATCAAAGAAAATTCTCAGGTAATACTTAATCTTTGCCTTCCTGTCGATCTCGTAAGTCACTTTCTTCTGGTCCATAAGGTCCACCCCTCCCATCCACTTGTTGTACTTTCTTATCATAAGAGGACACTGAACATCGATCTTTTCAGAAGAACCAGACTGACGCCTCTTCACTGTCGTACATGGTATAGCGGAAAAAAATTAGTCGGTAGAAAAACTGGATTGTTATCCACCCACTTGAGGATTGTCAGACCATTGCTACTGAGACTGTATGAATCACCTCTTTTCATTTCCTTGTCTGGAGGGAATGTCTTTGGGATGTTTTTACGATTGGTGCGCACTGTTCTACATGATCTGATATTTTGTAAACCAAGGTAAAACTGCAGAGCTGGAGAGTTAAAAAAGTTATCTATGTAAATTTCACATCCCAGTCCGGATAGTGATTTTGTCAGTTGCAGAACTACTGACTCACCAAGCCTTACTTCAGGACGTGAGTTGCTTTTGCCAGTGTATAAACCACACTCAAATAGGCAGTCAGTTTCCGAATCACATCTGCACGACATTTTGAAACCCAATTTGACTGGCATATTTTTGACATACTGTTGCATAATATTATGTCCTTTGAATCTGATCATATGCTCATCTACAGATTGAGCCCTAGTTGCACTAAGAGATTCCAGAAAGGTTTTGTTGAAATAGGTAATTACAGGTCTCACTTTATATGTGCGGTCTTCTTTTATTGACGGATCTGCATTGTTGGAAAAATGTAAGTACTTTCGAATCTCTTCAAACTGATGTAGTGACATAATCTGAGCTATATAAGAAACAACTAAATCGGGTTCAGTTGCCCAGAAGCTTCTAAATGTAGGCAAAATATGGTACACCATTACCAGGTTCATACCAAGAAATGCCTTGATTTCATCTTCATTTGTGATGAATGTGTTGCCTGATTGTTCTGCATACCGAATATGTTCAGGAATTAATATATCATGCACAAAATCTTTTGGACCAATAGTGGAAGAAAAAATTTTAAATGGTTGTGGCATTTCACGATTTGTACTGACGCTAAACAAAAGCACTTTCCCAAATTCATGATTCATGTTATCACTGAACTGTCTTGGTTGGTAAGTTCTGGACCATTTATATTCTGGTAAATCTGGAAGGGAATCAGGTCCCTCAGCATTTAGTTCTGATATTTCGTCTGTGTGCCTTCTTTTGCTAGGTGGGCTACGTATTTCTTTTTCAGGATCTTCTATAATAGTATGATCTCTTTCATCTTCCATATCTCCTCCAAGAAAAATTTTATCTTCTTCATCCAGTAACAGATTATCTTCGTCATAACTACTGCAAGCCTCCAAAATCTGCATAACACTTTCATCAGTGATGAAAAATTCTCTTTTTCTGGAGTACATGACCTAAAAGCAGAATTGAAATTATACCAGTACAAATTTTTTCCGCTTATTTTATAAAATGAAAGATAATATATTTTCAGCCGAATTTTAAATACCATTCTGCTCGTTTTTTACATAATAGTAACGATTTTATGACATTCAAAAACATGTACACAAATTACCATTGTGGTACATTGGGACAACTATGTCCCAAAGAATGAAAATAAAGTTTTCCACTCATGAAATACAGTTATTTCTAAATGAATGGTCTAAAGTAAAAGAGAAACGTACTTGAATATACTTTCAAGCATTGACAGTAAGGCAGAGAACACAATACGCACACAATAAGTGAATTAATTTGTGTGTCTGCTCGAAGTGAGAACCATCAACAATAACCGACGACTAATGGTAGTTACAGTAATTGTTGTCACAAAAGATGTATTATATTAAAGAAAACAAATATCTCTGCTTCAAGTAGAGCATCTGCAGCACATCAACTGTAATTACAAAATGGTTCAAATGGCTCTGAGCACTATGGGACTTAACATCTTAGGTCATCAGTCCCCTAGAACGTAGAACTACTTAAACCTAACTAACCTAAGGACATCACACACATCCATGCCCGAGGCAGGATTCGAACCTGCGACTGCAGCAGTCACGCGGCTCCGGACTGAGCGCCTAGAACCGCGACACCACCGCGGCCAGCCAACTGTAATTACAGTCCAATTAGTAAGGTGATATACATGTGGGACAAATGTGTCCCATGTACGTGAAAGCGTTAATGGCAGATTACAGACTATGATTTATTGCTGAAATTATAACTGATTCCAAAGCAGTTCCATCATATTCAGTTTTGCCTACATCCCATATGCCATAATACAACATTAATGGCTTTGTGTTGAACTCTGAGATCGCAAGAACACAGAGCACATAAGTAGACTGAATCCATTAGTTCTGAACATGCACATTTCATGTGAGAGTGGCTGACCAGCGACAGTGACTGACTGTTTAGTACTTGTTACATGATGCATGTGCACAATAGATCACAATTAAAAAAGCATTCCCTCTGGGCATATATTACTGTCATTAAATGCTGGACAAGTGTAACCAGTGGTAGCTGCGTTAATATGAGTATATCATACACTATGCTATAATACTAAACAATAAACTTATGAAAAAAGTCAAGAATATAACAAATTCAGTGTGGGAGTGTGTAAGATCCCTAAATATCCTTGGACCTCTAAACAGAGATTTTGCCTGGTTGTTCACTGCAAAATAAAGCTCCAGTATCAAACTAACCAAAAGAAGAATGTTGCATTAGGTAGAAAAGGCGTGAAAGTGAAATTCTGCATAATGATTTAGTCGATATATGCATACGTTATGTGCACATAACAAATGCTGATACATGGAAACATAACTTAAAAAACAACATACAAACGCTATCAGTGAAAATTTTTCAAAATTTGCTGTTGAAGAAAAGAAATGTAAGTGGAACAATGTCAATTATTAACAGAATTTGTGTACCATATAGAACAGTAGCAATCACACTCTAGGTAGCTATTAATTAATAGCTCCACTAACTGTCTCTTCAGAAAATCAAGTCCATGTCCATAATAAAACTTGTTAGATATGTTGCTATTTATTTGTAAATAATATAGTGGTGCTTAACAAAGTGATTAAAGATGCATTTTATCTACTGGTTGCAGTGTAGTATAGATGTGTTTATCTAAATAATCCTTAAGAGTCTTTTAATAAAGGAAATAAATAAATATTAAATCAGAAAATTCCACTCTTTCATATTAAACGAAATTAATTGTGTTCTGGAAAGCTTATGTTTAAGGAGAGTCATTACCTAAAAGGCATTATCACTTTATACCAACACAGACTAACTACACAACCATTTAGCATGATTGTCTCTGTGTAACAGGTACACACAATATTCACTGTACTTCAATGTTAATCACATAAATATTAACAGTCAGTCAGCTCATAAATGAAGAAAGAAGATTTAAGGGAGCAGCGATAAAATTGTAGCCCACACTTCAGATAAGCAAATACATTTTTGTACGTAAATACCTAACTAAGAATTTTCCATAACCACACATGAACATACTTTATTTTGTAGTGTTTCACTTGAGCCATTCACTGCACTTGGAGGGGTTGGGGGCTTCCTCTGCTTTGTAAAGAAGTGAAGTCTCGAAGTGTCAAGCAGCCCACATGGATTTGTTAAACATGATACCTCATGCAGCCCACAGTACAAAGACCAGTGTGCAACACATTCCACACAGTCATGACTAGCCGATCATTACTACCAGTAACACACAGTGGAAGACACACCAGCTCCAAGTATCACGAGATCTGATTTCCCATCACTCCTTTGAGGCACATCCTTGCACAGATATTGCATGCTAGCAGTTTGCAAACAACAGAAAGAAACAAAGACGGTAGGATGACTCGAAAAATAAGACTTTTGTCACCCACATTATTAAACATGTGAAAAACGTTGACATATAAAATTTTTTTGTAATAGTAACAACATGTAACTTTATAGACACTACCACTGTGTGGGGTCCCAACCAGTTTACTTAACACATTATCACTGTGAATATTTTCATCTGTTTTGTTTCATACTTGTGTATGAAAACACCAACAGTATCGAGATATATCACAAATGTAAAAATATTCTCACAGGTTCTTCCTGTTATACTTAATAGGTACACAGTCGAAAGAATCTTTTAAGTACTTTGCACTGTCATGCTGTATTTTCTTTCCCAAGCTTACTAAACTCGACTTGAGAACGCTATCGTGCAATGTCGTTCTGACCATTTTCAATGACAATTTCATATAAATGCCCTCAATGCCAAATTCACTTGCACCTATCGCAAGAGATAATGATTTACTTGGATCTGTTGATTATAAAAGGGGAACTTGACCTCTTCAAACGCTTCCTTTTGATCGGTACCACATTTTCACGTGGAATCATTCTTAAATTTCAAGAAAGCATATGATGACATGCAATGTCCTTTAATGAAGCGCTGGTGGTATCGAGAGGAGCCTAGAAACGACTGAAATGATTTTTTAAGGGGATGGGGGTACTGTATTATTTCGAACTGTTTACAATCTTTATAAGTCTGGATAAGCTCCTGCAGACGAGATGAAATTTCTTATAAACCATGTTCTTTCTCGCGCATTCAAATTTTTGGAGACTGAGGGTGACTCCAGCCGATTTATATGTAGTCAGAACTTTATCCAGCACGTGCTCGTCCCAGATGCAACTAGAATATCATCTACGAAAGTTCCCCCCTAAGAATTTTGCCCAGAACTCGAACAAATGCTACAGATGAGATGTTTAATCAGAACAGCATACACTTAAAATGGATGCGATGAACATTTGACTTCCATCCTCCAGCTTCTACTGCTAATAACTAGTTCTCATATCCCAACCATTAAGACAGCTCTTGCACATTTTTTGGCCGATCTCCCTCAGGCAGAATGACGTGGTTGATAGCTCAGGCATCCAAATCAAGTCTGACCTTTCGGTTTTGACTACTGTGCGTACCTCATTGGAATATTCATCTTCTGGTCCCTCCTTTATGTCGTTCTTTATAATACCCTTGACTTCCTTTTACCCAGCTTCTAACTAGCGCTACTGGACACGATTTCATCTTGAAAAGTTCGTTCTGTCACTCCTTAATTTGATACTGACATCATTTTATCTATCCAAGACTACTGGAAAATACCTCTGTTTGCATATGTAACGCTTCTCGCAATTTTTCTGTATACGATGTCGGCAAATAAATCAAACCGTCGATCTTTCCTTGTATTTTTGGCACGAATTCCGAATTTCTTTCTGCTGTCATCTCTGACACTTTATGTTTCAAGGTAACTAGGGCTTTTGTCACATTATCTATCTTAATAATTTTAACTCCTATACCTACAGGGACGTCTTTTTCTCCTCCGATGAACTTGACCAATTTAACTCCCAATTCTTCCTTCTCATCACAAATGCCTAAAGATTCTTTTTCGAAATTAATAATTCTACATCTTTCTTCTGTCAACATATCATTACCAAAAATCCGCTCCACAATTAAATGTTCAATAGGCAACGTGAGTCATGTGAAATCTAAAATACTGCACGTAATGTCTTGCCCAGTAACAGCACGACTTTTAAGAGTGCATGCAGACAGTGTACTGGAAGTACAGGTATATCTTCTGTTCCGAGAAGCTGTTCATAGAAATTCCACAGTATTCGACGGCAGAAATTTTATGACGATCAACACTGGTCAATAATTGGAATTAGAGCGTCACCTGCCTTTAGAATTTCTTTCCTTTAGTTCAGCCATGATATCTTCACTACAGTTTTAAACCTTTTCTTCCTTGGAGATGATTCATTAAATTGTTCACATGCTGCCGAAAGAGTCTCATGTGAAACTACATTTAATTTATCGGTGACTGCTAGTTTTGTCGTCTGTACACCTGTCTAAGAGATAACGAGTCACAAAATCTGTCTTGTACTGTCTGTTCTGTCACTAAAAACCATTTTCCATCAATTCATCATTTCCAAAGCAATCATCGCTGCGCTTGTAATTCAGAGATTGGACACATATTCGTACATCATTATATCAAGGATGATTATCACAATGCTGGCTTACTGTAGGTGTCCAAAATTACATTGTCCAGGTGCTTCGCGCGATTGAAAATTTTGACTATGATGTGTTGGGTCTTATCCGGCTTCATTTGGTGCTCCCTGTAATGTATGTCTCTTATAGAAGTTCTGTCGTCAACAGCACGCCGAAATCGTTGAAAGTTCGCGACTCTATGTTCGTACTTTTCACGGCGAATGTTTCACCTAAATCAGAAGAGGATCCTTATCACTGGCGGTGTCGTCCAGATAACTATCACGTTCCCAGTAATTCTGGAGAATATCATGCATTCACCCTTTGATGCGGTCGTAGCTGCCAATCGAAAGTAGTTTCTCCTTAACGATTCGTTGTTTCTCTCATGGCCAACGAATGCAGAGGAAAACCTTTGCGATGTCTGAAAATATATTGTCTTGATCATACACACGATTTCCCTATGTTCCAGCACATGCACTCACGCACCATGTAAAAATATCAATATTTTCTGATTCATTCGCAATTCATGCAAACGCAACTCTAAATTTATATCGCACAAATCAATTGGATGTAATTGTTTGCGTGGGACTAATTCCTTAAATTGGCTTTGACTGAGCATGTTATCAATAACGATGTTCATGTAACAAACTGCACCACGCTTCCCTTGCATTAGCGTTTCTACTTACTGTAGAATTCTTATATTCTTAATTATTTTCTGTGATTCCTTTGTCTTTGGATGAAAAGTTGTTAGCGGACTTGTTGCCTCACGTTCTCATAAAATCCTAAGTTTCCGAAGACGAAGGTGGTCATCACAAGCTTGGAATTTTATTCTAATTTGATACGGCAAGTTCACCGACAGTTTTTTTGCCAATGACTCCACGAAAGACTTGTTAGTGCTGTACCTTTGATTCTAAATCTGAGTATTGTTCCAGCACACCCAAAACTACCTTAATGACAAAATTCTTATTTTGTTCTCACAAATTTTTCATACAAACCGCCTTAAAAACGCTAATGCACTGCCCGTTAGAACTTGTTTCACAATTTCCCGTTTTGAGTTTACTTCGGCCTGCAGCTTGGTTACGTCCACTTCTACCTGCTGAACAAGTGTCTTAACCTCACGCTGGAAATCAGATTGTTGCACGTCGAGCGATTGACTTCATTCCCACTTAAATTTTTTAAATGAGTTTTTATCTCATTACGCATGTCTATTACCCATAACCCAACATTTTGTTGAAATAGTCTTTCAGTGTCTTATCTGCCTTCATTTCTTGACTCAAAACCTTTGACTATCTCTCATGAATCACATAAATTTTTTGACGTTATCATCTATTCTTTTATTTTAATCATCTAGCTTTTTGTCCAAATTTCGATTATTTTCAGCTGGTTTATTTGTTCAAAGCTGCGCTCGGTTTCTGTCTATCTACATAGCATCATTTTTTGTAAATATTGTTTTATCATATGCTACCTAATTTAACAACACAGCTGCTGTCTACTCCTACCGCTTGCGATTCACTGCGTTTTCAAAATTCATGTCGCACAGTCAGTTGAATCTACAGTTCGACTTGTTTCAACCAGCTACAATTCGTTAGTAACATTCATGTTAATACTATCCTGATCAACACTGTTCTTCTCATTAATTACGCCGTGATTCACATTTTGACTAGCTACTTTTGGTTAACTATTCCCTCTGCAGGCGCAATTTATCGAAGCAGCATTACGGTTCACAGTCTACAGATTTTATTATCCAACGTCGCTTGAAATATCGAAGCGCCACTGAGAACTCCAAATTCATTCTCCATACACCGCTGGTCGCGGTTGAACTCCAGATCCGAAGGTTCTCACATGGTGCAGTGTCCTTGTCACTGGTCTTCACGTTTAACACGAAGAGGTTGATAACGGATTAATAAAAGTGCTATATTTGTCCTCTTCACATCCAGGTACCTATTTACACTGCTGGCCATTAAAATTGTTAAACCACGAAGGTGACGTGCTGCAGACGCGAAATTTAACCGACAGGAAGAAGATGCTGTGATATGCAAATGATTAGCTTTTCAGAGCATTCACACAAGGCTGGCACCAGTGGCGACACCTACACCGTGCTGACATGAGGAAAGTTTCCAACCGATTTCTCATACACGAACAGCAGTTGACCGGCGTTGCCTGGTGAAGCGTTGTTGTGATGGCTCATGTATGGAGGAGAAATGCGTACCATCACGTTTCCGACTTTGATAAAGGTCGGATTGTAGCCTATCGCGATTACGGTTTATCGTATCGCCACATTGCTACTCGAGTTGGTCAAGAACCAATGACTGTAAGCGGAATATGGAATCGGTGGGTTCAGGAGGGTAATACGGAAAGCCCTGTTGGGTCCCAACGGCTTCGTATCACTAGCAGTCGTGATGACAGGCATCTTATCCGCATGGCTGTAACGGATCGTGTAGCCACGTCTCGATCCCTGAGTCAACAGATGGGGACGTTTGCAAGACAACCACCATCTGCATGAACAGTTCGACGACGTTTGCAGCAGCATGGACTATCAGCTCAGATACCATGGCTGCAGTTACCCTTGACGCTGCATCACAGACAGGAGCGCCTGCGATGGTGCACTCAACGACGAACCTGGGTGCACGAATGGCAAAACATCATTATTTCGGAAGAATCCAGGTTCTGTTTACAGCCACATGATGGTCACATCCGTGTTTGGCGACATCGTAGTGAACACACATTGGAAGCGTGTATTCGTCATCACCATACTGCTGTATCCCCCGGCGTGATGGTATGGGGTGCCATTGGTGACACGTCACGGTCACCTCTTGTTCGCACTGACGGCGCTTTGAACAGTGGACGTTACATTTCAGATGTGTTACGACCCATGGCTCTGCCCTTCATTCGATCCTTGCGAAACCCTACATTTCAGCAGGATAATGCACGACCGCATGTTGCAGGTCCTGTACTAGCCTTTCTGGATACAGAAAATGTTCGACAGCTGCCCTGGCCAGCACATTCTCAAGATCTCTCACCAATTGAAAACGTCTGGTCAATGGTGGCCGAGCAACTGGCTCCCTTCAATACGCCAGTCACTACTCTTTATGAACTATGGTATCGTGCTGAAGCTGCATGGGCAGCTGTACCTGTACACGCCATCCAAACTCTGTTCGACTCAATGCCCAGGCGTGTCAAGGCCGTTATTACGGCCAGACGTGGTTGTTCTGGGTACTGGTTTTTCAGGACCTATGTACCCAAATTGGATGAAAATGTAATGACAAGTAAGTTCTAGTATAATATATTTGTCTAATGAATACCCGTTTATTATCTGCATTTCTTCTTGGTGTAGCAATTTTTATGGCCGGTAGTGTATGTGCGTTCTTATGTTAGGAAGAGGACTATCAGAGAGAGATGAGCTTACTTTGGTACAGTACACATTTACTCCATCAGGTATATTCTGTAAGCCACTGTATAGCGCATGGCAAAGAGAGCTGCTAATCAAGTAAGCGATTTTTCTCTCTTACTTCGTCACGATTTGAACGAGGGAAAATGACAGCCTACTTGTCTCTGTAAGTGTTCTAATGTCTCTTATTTTATGCATTACTCTTATCTCCACTTGAGTGTACCAGCAACTGTTTAATGTGCTCCCTTGAACCAAGTGACTTAGTCATCCAAGTCCTGCAGGCGGAATTCAGCTATAATTTCAACTGCTCGCTGTCGGACTAAGAGAAGCAGCCATACGACTGAACTTTGACAAACTCGTTCTGTGCTTTCGACGAGTACCTTATAAGTCACAAATCCTCAAATCATCTTCACTTTTTTCACCATATACAAGATTTACTGCACTGTGTTCAGCTGTAGTCTCCATAAAGAAGATATTTTTTTGTCCATGGTTGGCGACCTACCAGGTCGTTTACAGACGTGTTGTCGTCGGTCCTACAACCCGAAACACAAACGAGATCCACCGCTGAACGCTACAGAAAATCACTCACTGTCCCAGTTTATTCTGTCCCTACGCTGCGAGAGTCTCTATAGTCCGTGATGTAGTGTCTTCGGTAAACGACACACGGAAACTCGAGATCTCAGCCCAGCTACCAGCAACCCTGTCCCCGACAGTTCATAGTGAGACTGTGCCTACCTCCTCTGCTCTGACCCCAACCTTGGTCATCGGTGTTCTCGTCAGAGCCAACAATCCTCGTGACGTAGTACCTCTAGAAGAAACAGATGCCAGTCATCTTGCCTCTCTGTTGTGCTGAGTCTATCTCACCGCCACTCGTTATTGCACTGCAGTTAACCGTGTGTGCGATCTGTCGACTCTGTGAAGGTCTTGGCTGCAGATTTCTAGACCCCTATAGTGTAGGGATTTGTAGGACTCCCCTTAATTGGTCAAGGGTGGACTACACAAAGAGCGCAGGTACTCGGCTGGCAAAGTACTTATGGAATGCACGAGACGGTTTTCTCATGCTAGACGGTAGATTGAGGTACTGTGATGAACGCTCACATGTCGATAGGCAGCAAGGGAAGTCAGACAGCGTTCAGAGTAGACACTTTGACTATCAAAATTTTATCAGTAAACTATCGAAGTATTCGTAATAAAGTTCCCGAATTTGCTGCCCACCAGAAAAGTTCTCGCGCTCAAATTACTGAGCTGGCTGAAACCCAAAGTGGAAAGCTCTGAGAAATTTATCGAGTCGTGGAACAGGTTAGAGACCATAGGAGGGGTAGTGTTCATTGAAGTTGACAAATATTGTCTCTATTGACATTGAAGTTATCTGGTCGCGTATAACAGGTGTAGCTGAAGCCAAGTTAATTGTTGCAGCACGGAAATCCTGAGATCGTAAAACACTAGTTGGAGGCGAACTTTCAAAATTGGTTCAAATGGCTCTAAGGACTATGAGACTTAACATCTGAGGTTATCAGTCCCCTAGACTAAGCACTACTTAAACCTAACCAACCTAAGGTCATCACACACATCCATGCCCGAGGCAGGATTCGAAACTGCGACTGTAGCAGCAGCGCGGTCCCTGACTGAAGCGCCTAGAACCTTTGGGCCACAGCGGCCGGCTGAGGCGAACTTTAACATCCCCAGTTTAGACTGGAATGTCTATGGATTCGTTACACAGGGTCAGACAATCGTGCGAAATACTTTTGAATACGTTTTCTGAAAATGTCCTCGAGCACCTAGCTCGGCAGTCCACGCGGAATGGATATATTGTCTTAGATTTTTTCGACAATATCAGTATAGAAACGTAGAGTAGCGATCATGATGTCATTATAGCAACTACGATTACGAAAGTTAATAAATCAGTCAAGAGGGCTAGGAGAGTGTGTCTGCTGCATAGAACAGACCAGCAATTATTAACAAAAAATGGTTCAAATGGCTCTGAGCACTGTGGGACTTAACTTCTGAGGTCATCAGTCCCCTAGAACTTAGAACTACTTAAACCTAACTAACCTAACGACACCAGACACATCCATGCCCGAGGCAGGAATCGAACCTGCGACCGCAGCGGTCTCGTGGTCCCAGAGTGTAGCGCCTAGAACCGCACGGCCACTCCGGCCGGCAATTATTAACATCTCGCTTAGACAGTAAGTCGGAATCACATAGTTCCAGTAAGATGGATGTAGAGGAATTGTGAGTGAAGTTTAAGCAAATTGTAAATCGTGGTCTGGAGAGTTATGTGCCTATTAAGTGGATACTGTTTAATAACAAAATTCAGTGTTTGTTGAGGAAGCAGTAGCTGTTGCACTCTCGGTTCAAAAATGACGACATCGAAGGTTAGTAGAGACTTGTGCATCTGTGGAAAGCTTTATGCGCGAAGCATAGAACAATTAACACCGTCATATCTTAGTAAAAGATCTGGCAGGGAACCAGAGAAAATTCCGGTCCGATGTACAATCGCTGAGCGGGGTTAAGGCTTCCATTCAGATCCTTGTTGACCAGTCCGGTGTGGCAGCTGAAGATAGCAAAACGAAAGCCGAAGTTTTGAATTTCACTTTCATGAACTCGTTCACGCAGTAGAATCGTACAAACATACGGTCATTTGATCATCGGACAGTCTCCCGTATGGACGACATAGTAAAAAGCATCTCTAGCGTGGAGAAACAATTAAAAGATTTGAAGGCAAATAAATCCGAGCTCGGTTTTACAAAGAGCACTCTTCGGCATTGGTCTCGTGCCTACCTTGCACTTTTCGCGAATCTCTCGCCCAGAACACAGTCCCAAGAGACTGGAGAAAAGCGCAGGTGACTAGAGTGTACAAGAAGGATAAAAGAACAGACCCGAAAAATTGCAGACCAATATCCCTAACTTCGGTTTGTTCCAGAATCGTTGAACATATTCTCAGTTTGAGTAAACTTCCTCGATACTGAGACACTTATGTCCACGAATCAGCAATGTTTTAGAAAGCGTCGGTCGTGCGAATCTCGGCTTGTCATTTTCTCACATGACATAATGCGAACTACAGATGAAGGGGAACAGTTAGATGCCATGTTTCTAGATTTCCGAAAAACATATGACACAGTGCACCCTTGGTTACTATTAAGGAAGGTGCGAGCACATGGAATAAGTTCACAGACATGTGAATGGCTCGAAGACTTCTTAAGCAATAGAACGCAGTATGTTGTCCTCGACGGCGAATGTTCATCAGAGACAAGGGTGTCGTGAGAAGTGATCCAGGGAAGTGCGACCGCTGTTGTTCCCTATATAAGTAAATCATTTGACGGACGGGGTGGACAGCAATCTGCGGTTGTCTGCTGGTAATGCTGTTGTGTACGGTAAGATGTCGAAGCTGAGTGAGTGTAGGAAGATACCAGACGACTTAGACATAATTTCTAGTTGTGACGAATGGCAACTACCTCTAAATGTGGAAAAATGTAAGTTAATGCGGGTGAGTTGGAAGAAAAAACATGTAATGCTCGATTACTGTATTACTGGTATCCTGCCTGACACAAAGTCGTTTAAATATCTGGGTGTAACTTTGCAAAGCGATATGAAATGGAACGAGCATATGAGAACTGTGGTAGGGGAAGGGAACAATCGACTTCGGTTTATTTGGATAATCTTAGGAAAGAGTTATCCACCTGTAAAGGAGGCCACATATAGGACCCTGGTGCGACCTATTCCTGAGCACTTGTCGAGTGTTTGGAATCCGAACATGGTCGGATTGAAGGAAGACATCGAAGGAATTCAGAGCCGGGATGCTAGATTTGGCCGGCCGAAGTGGCCGAGCGGTTCTCGGCGCTACAGTCTGGAACCGCGCGACCACCGCGAGGTTCGAATCCTGACTCGGGCATGGATGTGTGTGATGTCCTTAGGTTAGTTAGGTTTAAGTAGTTCTAAGTTCTAGGGGACTAATGGCCTCAGAAGTTAAATCCCATAGTGCTCAGAGCCATTTGAACCATTTTTTTTTTTTTTGTGTGCTAGATTTGTTACCGGTAGGTTCGAACAACATGTAAGTGTTCCAGAAATTCTTCAGGTACTCAAATGGGAATCTGTGGGGGGAAGGCGACGTTCTTTTCGAGAAGCACTATTGAGAAAGAACCGGCATCAGAACTGACTGCTGAACGATACCGCTGCCGCCAACATACGCTGCGCGTAACATCCACGAAGATGAGATTCGAGAAATTAAGGGTCAAATGGAGGCAAATAGGCAGTCATTTCTCCCTCGCTCTGCTTTCGAGTGAAACGAGAAAGGAAATGCTTAGCAGTTGTACAGGGTACCCTCCGCCATGCAGCTTACGGTGGCTTCTGGAGTATCTATGTAGATGAATATGTGATGTACCTTATGACAAATGATTTGCCCTTTATCAGATTCTGAAAAATGGTAATAAGCTGCACGTGTCCCTCTTCTGAGCACACGGGGTCGCTTATCGCCTCCTGTGAAAATCTAGTAACGTTAGATATACCAAACATCCAACATTTATTGACAGCATTCGTCATCTATAGAAAAGACTTTTTCTGTACAGAGAATAACGAAAGTAAACTCGTTAAGAATAAAATTTTAATGACCTTGTCACACAGGCAAAGGAATATTGAATACCAATTTGGTAGCGTTTGGTCAAGATGCTTGTGGCGTGACACTTTCTAATCAGTCACAGTGTGTGGTACAGAGAAGTGAGGAAAGGTGTTGTGAACGGTGTAGACGGATGTTCAAATAACTTACAGGAATGCAGCCGGCTGATGTCGACAACCGCCGATATTTCGACAGGAGCCACCGTTTTCAAGGATGAATGGGCAGGCTGTGCTCCTGTCGATATATTGGCGTTTGTCGACGACGTCAGTCGGATGCAGTCCCATAATTTATTAGGACAGTGTATACGACGCGAGAAACTAGGGTCTCACATAGTAGTCGGAATTGTTGTATTGAATACAAACAAAACTGATGCGTTCATCTTACATAAAGTAGAAAGGTTGCATTCTTCTTTCGTAGAACTGTAGCAGAAAATAAAATTTAAAGTAGTAACTAGTCTTCTCTTAAACAGTTTTTAAAAACTAGTGCAAATATAAAAGTGCCCTTGTGTACAACAGACGTCGTTTAAAATTTACACTACTTTTTTTACAGGTATTGCTGATCGTCCTGAGTCGTAGACATATAAAAGATGGTCTGCTTTATTAGGAACTTAAAATTTTGTGAGGTTTTTGAGAGGATTCTTTTGTATCGATTTTAGAAATATTTCGTTTCTCAGCGCTGATGTAATACTCTCAAGTTTTCTTAGAGTGTATACGCTTCTACAAGGACGTTCCGTTGTCAGAGTCCTCTGAGAACTTTAAAAGTTGTTGCAAACCCGTCATATATTAATTCAAAGATCTCTGAGTGTATCATACTGTAAAAATAAAAACTGATTACGAAGCTCGTTTTCTTCTTCTCTTCTATCTGCCTACTTCAGATCCTATCTTTGTGATATCTCGTCAGTCCCTGACAACTCTCATTTTGATGCACTAATACCACTTTCCCTTCCCTGGCTCCAATTCCAAGTACTTCCATGATATATCACAAACAGAATTAAATATCCCAATTGCAGCACATGACATTGTTGTGCACGACTTGATACACAACGCTTGGAGAGGGGGCTACAGAGTGGTGTGGCAACTGTCATCGTAGGAAAGCTGGACAGGAGCGGAAATGATTAGCGAACAAGCTAACACAGAAACAGAAGATTTACTTAACTCGTGTTTCTCCGAGCGTGTGAAGACTCATTACAAATCGTGCAGTAGGATTCAGAGTTTCGGTATTTCAGTGTCCACAGGGATCTCTGTACCGAAACATGGACGATGGTGTTGGAGCCGTTACTACAGGGTGTCTGCGTGGCATGATGCTGTGAAGAGGCTTCGACTGCAAGTGTGGCAGAGCGGCTGCCACTGGCCATCCTGTAAAGCTGCTGCAGGTGCCGCACATAGTCCAGAGCCACTGGAGGATCTCCTCAGCGGACGCACACCACTGGGTCAACCACGTCCTGCATGACAGCTGTCGGCGTGAAGACGGAAACTTGCAGTTCCATTGCCAACAGTGACGGCTGTGAGGTGGTATCGATTCGTGATACCACAGACATAAAACAAGTACTTCACAGAAAACTTAGCACATCCGCAGGTAACAACTGTATTACCAATTGATAGCTGAAAAAATGCCCCCTCTTCTGTACAGTTACATTTGTACTCGTTTATACCACTATCCTATCACAATGTTGCTATCCTGAACTGTGGACAAACTTTACCGCAGCCCACAGGAACTCCTTATTGCACATCCTCCTACTGTCCCACCTGCCACACCTCAGTGGTTTGCATTCTCTCCTGACGCATCTACCAACACCTGAACCTTCCCATTAACCATTGTGACCTCCATCCCAGTCTCCTCTGATGACCAACTCCTGAACCTAACCCTATCCCATCAGCTCAACGCCTCAAAACGCGCTATTCTTGTCTCCCTCGACCTAGAGAAAGAGTACGATCTTGCATGGAATTCTGGTTTTCTTTCCAAACTCGTGTTTATGCATCTACATCTTCACCTGCATCATACTCTGCAATCCACCGAAAGATGTGCGTCAATGAGTACCTGTGGCACAACTATCAGATCCCCCTTACTTGATTCACTTGCGAATGAGCCTGGGAAGAACGATTGTCGATAAGCCTCTCTATTAGCTCTAATTTCTCGAAATTTCTCGGCGTCGTCATTTCGCGGGATGTGTGTGGGAGGAAGTAACATGTTTTCCGACCCTTCTCGGAAAGTGCCCTCTCGACACTTCAGTAGAAAATCTCTCAGTAACGCGAAACTCTCTCTTGTAGCGTCTGTCACTACAGCTTGTGGAGCGTCTCTATAAAGTTCTCGCGCGGACAAAACGATCTTGTGGCGAAACGCGCCGCTCTTCGTTGGATCTTCTCTGTCTCTTCTATCAGTCCTACTTGGTAAGAATCACAGACTGATGAACGTTACTCCGGGATCGGTCGAACAATGGCGTTGTAAGCCATTTGCTTCGTGGGTGTAAATTTCCTGAAGGTTCTCCCTACGAATCTCAGTTTTTCATCTGCTTTCTACTACTGTTTGTGTTATATGGTTATCTCACTTAAGGGCGCCGTGGAAAGTCACACCTAAATTTAACCGGCCGCGGTGGTCTAGCGGTTCAGGCGCTCAGTCTGGAACCGCGCGACTGCTACGGTCGCAGGTTCGAATCCTGCCTCGGGCATGCATGTGTGTAATGTCCTTAGGTTAGTTAGGTTTAAGTAGTTCTAAGTTCTAGGGGACTGATGACCACCGATGTTAAGTCCCATAGTGCTCAGAGCCATTTGAACCACTTTTTTGAACCTAAATTTATTACCGTAGACACGGTTTCCAGCAATTGGTACTGAACAGTGTAATTGTACAGTATTGGATTCCTTTTCCTGTGCATGCGCAATATGTTGCAATTATTGACAGTCAGGGTCAACTGCTAGAATCTGTATCATTCATTAATCGTCTGGAGGTCATTCTACAAATCAGTACTGTTCAGTGATGGTGCTGCTTTCTTATAGACAACCGTATCACCTACGAAGTCTTAAAGAGCTTTCGATGCTCTGTATTTGATAATGTGTATACAGTGTAAAGTCCTATTACAATTCCCTGGTGTACACTAGATATTACTTTTACCGGGTGATCAAAAAGTCAGTATAAATTTGAAAGCTGAAAAAATCACGGAATAATGTAGATAGAGAGTTACAAATTGACACACATGCTTAGAGTGACATGGGGTTTTATTAGAACCAAAAAAATATAAAAGTTCAAAAAATGTCCGACAGATGGCGCTTCATCTGATCGGAATAGCAATAATTAGCATAACAAAGTAATACAGAGCAAAGATGATATTCTTTACAGGAAATGCTCAATATGTCCACCATCATTCCTCAACAATAGCTGTAGTCGAGGAATAATGTTGTGAACAGCACTGTAAAGCATGTCCGGAGTTATCGTGAGGCATTGCCGTCGGATGTTGTCTTTCAGCATCCCTAGAAATGTCGGTCGATCACGGTACACTTGCGACTTCAGGTAACCCCAAAGCCAATAATTGCACAGACTTAGGTCTGGGGACCTAGGAGGCCAAGCATGACGAAAGTGGCGGATGAGCACACGATCATCACCAAACGACGAGCGCAAGAGATCTTTCACGCGTCTAGCAATGTGGGGTGGAGCGCTATCCTGCATAAACAACGTACATTCCAGCAGGTATTTATCAGCCAGGCTGGGGATGATGCGATTCTGAAATATCGGCGTACCTGTCATCCGTCATGGTAGCAGTTACAAACCAGAATCACCCATTTCCTCGAAGAAAAAAGGCCCAATAACGGTAGATTTTTTTTTTATTCTAATAAATCCCCATATCATTCCAAGCACGTGTGTCAATTTTTACCTCTCTATCTACATTTTTTATTAATTTTTTTTTTATTTGGCCTTTGAGTGTGTATTCAATTTAGCCATCGGTAACACATAGTGACAATGTACGCATAATTGAATAAACAAATACAGAAATGCATATTTACAAGAATAAAAAGCTTAACTGTTACAGGTTTGTACATAATGTTTTAAAAATTGAATTGAATTGAATTGGAAAATAATTAAAAGTGCCTTGGCTTACAATTCACACCAATTCTGAAATATCTTCATCAGCAAGACATATTTATAATTTACGTACACCATTAAAACCTACATATTGTGACCAGAAGTTAACTATCACTTTATATAGACGAACGTCTTTAGTACACAAAAGAGAAGAAGCTGATTGAGGAAGATGGTAGTCCATACTCAGCAATGTCTTCAGAAAGACCAACCGTTCACGGTCAAATTTGGGGCACATAAATAAGATGTGGTTGACATCAGCTTCCGACTCAGGATCACACTCAGATGCTGGTGAACTGTAAACGTTGATCCGATGTAGATGTTGTGGGAAAGAGGCATGATTGAAGCGGAGTCTTATGATGGTAGAAATCGTGGATCGGTCCAGATATTCCGTTGTTTATTAAGTTTTCAAATTTATACTGACTTTATGATCACCCGGTATATCTGTCGACTTTGTTCCGTTAAGAGCTGCAATGCGGGACATCTTTCACTATGCGGCAATGCGGGACGGTGTAAAACGTCTTCTAGAAGTCAAGGGAAACGGTGTCACCCTGAGCGCTGTTGTGTGCTGGACTGTGGATTTCAAGGAGGAATAGAGCAGGCCGAGTTTCTCTAGAGCTCAGAGCTCTCTTTGCGAAGTCGATGTTGGTTTTTTTAGAGGAGATTTTAGTTCTCCATAAAGTTATAAACATGTTCCATAATTCTACGAGAGACTGACGCCAACTATATAAGTCCATAATTATGTGCGTCTGTCCTACCTGCCGTTGCTCGAGCGATTTACTGTAAACTGCTGCTCAAAGGGAACAAATGTTTTTGCGTAATCTATGTAGAATCTTATAGGTATCTTATCTGGTCGTAATGCGTCTCCACTGTTAAGCGATTGCAGTTGTTTTTCTTTTCTGCGATCGGTTATCGCAATATCTGCAATTTCAAATTCGTACTACGATTGCAAGGTGGGACCGTGTTATGATATTCCGCGGTGAAATAACTTCGAAAGACCAAATTTAGGATTTCGGCCTTACCTCTGTTACCTTCTGTTTCGGTACCAGTGCCACCATTGAGTGAATGAATAGAATTTCGGTGCCAGTGCCGCCATTGAGTGAATGAATAGAAGATTTCGAACCGCTTACTGATTTTACGTAACGCCAAAGCCTGTTAGGATTCTCACTCGGATCGGTTGACAAAAATTTACTTTGAAAGTCATTGAACGCTTCTCTCATTGCTCTCCTTACGCTCATTTTCGCTTCCATTACTTTCGTTTGTCAGCTAAGTTTTGACTTCTCTTGAATCTGTGATGGAGCTCTCTTTGTTTTCGGAATAGTTTTCTAACACTGCTATTAAAACTACGGTGGGTCTTTCCCATCCCTTAAGACCTTGCTCGGAACATAGTTGTCTAAGCCATATTGAACGATTCTATTGAATTTTTGCCTTTATTGCTCCGTATCTTCGTTCTCAACACAGAATATTTGAAGCTGACTATCCACTTATTCTGCAGTTTCTATCCTGCCACTCCCTGAAAATAAAAATATGTATCTGGCTTACTTAACATATCTTTTAAGATCCGTGATAGTTGCTATCATAGCCTTATGATCACTGAAACTCTGCTCTACGTTACATGGTCTGATAAGTTTAGGACTGTTCGTTGCAATGAGGTATAAGACGTTAGATTCACGATATGGTCCTCCAATTAGTATCTACTCGACATAATTTTCGGACAAGACTTCCAGAATAATGTTGCACGAATGTCTATCTTTGGCACCAGTTTTATTAACACGACTCTCCCAATCTATATTTGGTAAGTTTAAGTCGCCCCTATCACAATGGCATGATCAGGAACACTATCGACGATCTGCAAGTTCTCTCTGAAGTATTCTACCACTACAGCTTCAGACACAGGCGGTCTATAAAAGCACCCGATGACCATTCACGAGCGACCTCTGATGCCATGACTCAGATCAGTTCACGTTCGGAACCAATCGTAACTTCCGTAAATGTTGTGAAATTTCTTACTGCGATGAATACGCTGCCACCATTGGCAACTAACCTATCCTTGCGATAAATATTTCAATCTGAACATACGACTTCATTGATATTCACTTCCGTTTCCTACCAGCTTTCTGTTTCTAATACAGTTAAGCATAATAGCCGTCAATAACCGATGCTAGTGTTGGGACATTTTCTTGGACGCTCCAGCAGTTTCTAATATCATATTAACCTCTTCTGTTACCAATCTGCGAGATCAAGTATTCCCTGAGATCATTATTGTTGATGAAACTTAGGTTTTGGCAGGCAGTTCGTCTCCGGTCCCAAGAGGAGTTTCTCTAACCAAAAACCCACCATGTGAACGCCTGACTTATTAAGGAGACAGTTACCATCCCTTCAGTGGAGGTCGAGAAAACAGAGTCCGATACCGTCGCAGAGCTGTCTGTGCCTCTGGTCTAGACTTTCCATTTTGCTACAAAGCGGTGAACAACGATCGACCCTGGGTACGATGCCACAAATAGGTTTGGCTGCATCCCATGTGCGCTGCCAGTTGCCTTCAGAAAATCAGCCATCCAGCGAAAGTAATAGGGAATGGCCTCAGAACCCAGGCGTCTGATGCCATTAGTGCCGACATGTGCCAGCCTGTTGCACCCAATGCGTTCGATAGGCACCGTCAGAGCCTCCTCCACGCCACGGATACAGAGTGTGCACTGGCTTTCTTTCTCGTCCTGCATGCTATTTCCTTGAGAGTATCTATTACCCGCCTAACCACCTAACGTTGGAGCTTCCAAAGACACGCATACCTGCCTTGTCCGGACTGGGCAGCAGTTACGGATGGCTTACTGCAGCCTTCCCTTCTGATCGCTCATCCTTCGTCACTGTTCACAACATTGATTGCCACACCTTCCATCCCGTTCGAGGTGTGCCTTAATCCTCCCTCCTTGCTCCTCTCTTTTATCTCCTCGACACTGCTCATATATCCAAACCTCCATCCACAAGTACATCTCCTACAGTATGCTGATGACACGATTTTCCTCGCCCTCTATCCTACACTCCAGAGCCCCAGAAATACATTAAAATTCAACTCAATCAATTTACTTATTAGTGCAACCAACGGCTCCTGAAGGTCAACCATTCCTTAAAGAAGGCAAGAATAATAGAATGAACCATCTGCACCTTTCGCTCCCATGACATCTGCCTTACCATTTATGACTGTGCTATCCACTTAACTAAGACACTAAAATATCTTGGCTAATCACTGACCGGCAGCTAAAATGGAAACCTCACCTACTAACTCTGCAGTCCCAAAGCATTGACTGCAGATCGACCATTGCAGCATGTCGAAATGGTACCTGGAAGGCGCTGACCCACGACCAGTGGAAAGAGTGGGCAGTGCCACACCTCCAGGAACACAGAGTTCAGAGCCACCTGTCAATGCCGACTTAACCAGCCGCGCATCGCTGGTAGCGTCCAGTTCTGACTTTGACAGCATCAGTACCGAGAAATAAAAAGACGATACTGAGCCTGCGTTCTGCAAGTAGTAATAGAGAAAAGTAATAGCGTGTAGGAATCACAGGAATTACTTTAAGCCACTTCACAACCGGAGTTAAGCTGTGTCTCCTTTCTTCTTAGAAATAAAGGGTTGTATTAATTTGGAAGTTTAATGTACAGACCATTTTGGGCTCCTGCAACCAGCCATCGCAATTTCTCTCCTTTCTTGTTTGTGTGGGTGCAGACTTCCAAAATAGCCGACACAACACTAACCATCCAAAAAAAGGGGATGTTTCTTCTCTGGGGAGTCCAGTCGTTCTAGAAGTCGTGCAGATGGAGCCTCAGATACTTCTCCTTTAGATTTTGTTGTAGTTAATCCATAGGTGAGCATGCCACAACTTCAACAGTAGATTATCATTCTTAAAACCAGTGTGCACCACGTACTAACACGTCAGCAGTCCAATGCTTGTCATCTACACCTACACCAAGAATTCCATGGAAATGATCTTGAGAATGTTGTTGTTGTTGTGATCTTCAGTCCTGAGACTGGTTTGATGCAGCTCTCAATGCTAATCTATCCTGTGCAAGCTCCTTCATCTCCCAGTACCTACTGCAACCTACATCCTTCTGAATCTGCTCAGTGTATTCATCTCTTGGTCTCTCTCTACGATTTTTACCCTCCATGCTGCCCTCCAATGCTAAATTTGTGATCCCTTGATGCCTCAGGACATGTCCTACCAACCGATCCCTTCTTCTAGCCAAGTTGTGCCACAAACTTCTCTTCTCCCCAATCCTATTCAATACCTCCTCATTAGTTACGTGATCCACCCACCTAATCTTCAACATTCTTCTGTAGCACAACATTTCGAAAGCTTCTATTCTCTTCTTGTCCAAACTATTTATTGCCCATGTTTCACTTCCATACATGGCTACACTCCATACAAATACTTTCAAGAACGACTTCCTGACATTTAAATATATCCTCGATGTTAACAAACTTCTCTTCTTCAGAAACGCTTTCCTTGCCATTGCCAGTCTGCATTTTATATCAACTCTACTTCGACCATCATCAGTTATTTTGGTCCCCAAATAACAAAACTCCTTTACTACTTTAAGTGTCTCATTTCCTAATCTAACTCCCTCAGCATCACCCGACTTAATTCGACTACATTCCATTATCCTCGTTCTGCTTTTGTTGATGTTCATCTTATACCCTTCTTTCAAGACACTGTCCATTCCGCTCTACTGCTCTTCCAAGTCCTTTGCTGTCTCTGACAGAATTACAATGTCATCGGCGAACCTCAAACTTTCTATTTCTTCTCCCGGGATTTTAATACCTACTCCAAATGTTTCTTTTGTTTCCTTTATTGCTTGCTCAATATACAGATTGAATAACATCGGGGAGAGGCTACAACCCTGCCTCACCCCTTTCCCAACCACTGCTTCCCTTTCATGCCCCTCGACTCTTAGAACTGCCATCTGGTTTCTGTACAAATTGTAAATAGCCTTTCGATCCCTGTATTTTACCCCTGCCACCTTTAGAATTTGAAAGAGAGTATTCCAGTCAGCATTGTCAAAAGCTTTCTCTAAGTCTGCAAATGCTAGAAACGTAGGTTTACCTTTCCTTATTATAGCTTCTAAGATAAGTCGTAAGGTAAGTATTGCCTCTCGTGTTCTTGAGAATAGTCCACATATAAGCCAGTGAGCACATCAGCAAATCCTCGCCAACGAAAACTTCTACTTATAGTTTATTTTTACCGATGAATATTCTTAAGCAAAGGATGGGTAAATATAATGAACACGCATTATTGGTCCATCAAAAACCCACGCTGGACCGACAAATGGAACAATAGTGCGAATGGAGATTGTAGCCTACACATATAAATGAGTGTCCGTTTCAATGGAGAGATTCTGTACCACACCATGGTCTGTTTGTCAGACAGTAGTCCCATACCTATGTAGTCTTTAATCTGTGCCTTTTGGAGGCCACCGTGTACTGAAAAGATGGTGTCGTAACATCGCTTCGAAAGAAGTTAATGTATTTGTATCGTTATTTATTTTCTGTCACTATAAAAGAATAGCATTATGTGCTTGATACCATAATATTTGATTACAGTATTTGTATGGAGAGTAGCCATGTATGGAAGTGAAACATGGACAAGAAGAGAATAGAAGCTTTAGAAATGTGGTGCGACAGAAGAATGCTGAAAATTAGATGGGTAGATCACATAACTAATGAAGAGGTATTGAATACGATTGGGGAGAAGTTTGTGGCACAACTTGACTAGAAGAAGGGATAGGACATATTCTGAGGCATCAGGGGATCACCAATTTAGTATTGGAGGGCAGCATGGAGGGTAAAAATCGTAGAGGGAGACACTAAGCAGATTCAGAAGGATGTAGGTTGCAGTAGTTACTGGGAGATGAAGAAGCCTGCACAGAATAGAGTAAAATGGAGAGCTGCATCAAACCAGTCTCAGGTCTGAAGACCACAACAACAACATCTATTATCTCCTGCTATGTGTTCTGTATTTACACTAATTTAATCATTAGTTGTGCTAGCGATGAAATACCGAGCTGCCTACACAGTATAAACACCAAATGGTAATTTAAAAACAATGGTTAATATGTCTAGCTGCATGTATGTCATGGCTGAGAACAACTAATACAGAAGTAGTAACTGTATTGAAATGGGACATAAGCAGAGCAGGCTCCTTTTAAAAATCCAAGCAATGATAAATTTTGCACCTGTTCATTAACATATTGCTTGTACTTTAGTTATCTGTAACACACAGTGCGTGTACAGTTAATCGCAGCTCTCTTCATCTGTGTAGCATATGGTCTTTAATGAGTAATACGGGGTGTTCAAAAAGTCTCTCCGCGGTGCCGTATGATTGTTAGCCGCGTGTGCCATATGCCGCAGTGAATACACCGAAATGAAACTCAGTTAAATACAAGTTATTAATTTATTGAATATTCATTTTTACTTGCAAATTTTCAAATGAAATGTTGAAAGTGTCCCCCCTATTTTGACAGAATGAAGTGGTTCCTCATGAATACACAATGTATCTGCAGTACTCCACACACGAGAATTTTGCGAGTTCATGTACCCAGATAAATGAAACCACGCCTCATCAGTGAAACACGTTTAATTAAGAATATCCCTTCCATTTTGTTGAACGAAATTTTTGAACCACTGACAATAATGCAGTCTCTTGAAACCAACGAACAAAGGAACTAAACTTAAACGTTCACGTCAACACGTAACGACACACACCAACGATACTACTGACGCTGGCTCAGATAAACGAAACAGTGGAATGTTGGGCGAGTCCACTTGAGGGGAAGTAACCCAAGCACGCGAACAATCATACGGCACGCGCGGCTAACAATCGTACGGCACCTCGTACCACACTGGATTTGCACTATCGCTATCTCGCACTGTATTTCTGCAATCATACTCACACGTGTTCTATATTTTACACTATCAGATTTTCTTCTGTCAAAGGGAAGATTCTACTCACATCATACTAGCCATATATTCAAACGAAATAAAGCAAATAAATAGTTCACTCCTTGTTTTTATCCTTTAAATACCATTAATAAGATTCACGGACTACCATTTGAATGACACATTACATACGAAACGCGTTCGTTCATGAAACCTTCCTCCGTTGGTCATCATAGAGAAATGGGTGAAATCTGACCACTCTAAGCGATTCTTTCTCGTGACTAGTCGATCTGGCAGTCATGACAAAATTTAATATCGTATCCTGTACTCCCCTTTTGCATACTGAATTACCCTTTCAATATCCTCATACACTTTCTCTATCTGTTCATCTTCAGCTTGCGACGTCGGCATGTATACCTGAACTATAGTTGTCGTTGTTGGTCTGCTGTCGATTCTGATTAGAACAACCCGGTCACTGAACTGTTCGCAGTAGCACACCCTCTGCCCTACCTTCCTATTCATAACGAATCCTACACCTGTTATACCATTTTCTGCTGCTATTGATATTACCCGATTGTCATCTGACCAGAAATCTTTGTCTTCCTTCCACTTCACTTCACTGACCCCTACTATATCTAGATTGCGCCTTTGCATTTCCCTTTTCAGATTTTCTAGTTTCCCTACCACGTTCAGGCTTCTGACATTCCACGCCCCGACTCGTAGAACGTTATCCTTTCGTTGCTTATTCAATCTTTTTCTCATGGTAACATCCCCCTTGGCAGTCCCCTTCCGGAGATCAGAATGGGGGACTATTCCGGAATCTCTTGCCAATGGAGAGATCATCATCACACTTCTTCAATTACAGGCCACGTGTCCTGTGGATACATGAGGATGCAGAAGGCAATGGAAACCACTGCATTAAAGTCATCGTATACCTCTTAACATAGTGTCGGGCCTCCCTTAACGCAACGTAGTGCAGCAGCTGGTCGTGACATGAACTCAACAAGTCGTTGGAAGTCTGAGAAATATAAAGCCATGTGGGGTCTACATTCGTTCATAATTGCGAGAGTGTTGTCGGTGCAAGATTTTGGGCATGAACTGATCTCTCGACATGTCCTATTAATGTTCAATGGGATTCATGTCGGGTGATCTGGGTAGCCAAATCATTTGCTCATAATGTCCAGAATTTTCTTCAAATCAGTCGCCAACGATTGTGGCCAGGTGACATGCCGCACTGTCATCCATAAAAATTCGGTCATTATTTGGGAACATGACGCCAATAAACGGCTGCAAGTGGTCTCCAAGTACATAACCGAGGACCCAATCAATTCCATGTAAACACAGCGTGCAACATGATACAGCCAGCACGACTTTGCACAGTGCCTTATTGACAACCCGGGTCCATGGCTTCGTGGAGTCAGCGCCACACTCGAACTTCACCATCAGCTTTTACGACCTGAAATCGGGACTCATCTGACCAGGCCACACTTTTCCTGTGGTCTATGTTCCAGCCTATACCGTCACGAGCCCCAGGAGAGGCGCAGCAGGCGATGTCGTGCTGTTAGCAAACGCACCCGCTCTAGTTGTCTGCTGCCACAGCTCATCAACGAATTACTGCACCGTACTGCCGTAACCGATACCTTTGTCGTACGTCCCATGTTGATTTCCGCGGTTACATCAGGCAATGTTGCTTGTCTGTTAGCACTGACAACTCTAAACAAACATCAATGCTCTCGATCGTTAATTGAAAGCCGTCGGCCACCGTGTTGTCTATGGTTAGAGGCAATGATTGAATTCTGACATTCCTGGCACAGTATTCACATTATGGGTCTCGGAGTATCGAATTCCTTAACGATTTCCGAAATAGTATGTACCATGCGTCGAGCTCCAACTACCATTCCGGTTTCCGAGTCTTTTAATTCCTGTCCTGCGGCCATAATCATGTCGGAAACCTTTTCCATGAATTATATGAGTACAAATAATAGCTCCGTCAACGCACTGTTCTTTATACATTGAGTACACGATACTAGTGTCATCGGTATATGTGCATATCGCTGCCGCATGACTTGTCATCTCAGTGTATTACGTAAGCAGTGTTTTTTACCCTGTAATCCAGAATCTGCTGTAGTGCTTCCACGATCTGCAGGGATCGTGTGATGTATGACACGCTATCTGAAAGCATGAATATATAAATTTCATGACTTACTCAATGACTTTTGTCTATAATTCAAGTAGCGCGCCCATTATAAATGTTTCCATAAGTGGTAGTAGCCCATTATTCAGTATTTTAGTAACTATGTGCTAGGAATCGTACAGTAAGCTAACGTTCCTGCAATTGGAAAACTGACTTACTCTACTTATCTTACAGGCTGGGCATTCCAATTGTCAGTATTTTCCCAACAGATGTTTGTAAAATTTAGCAGTCTATAGCTAAATGCTTCATGACCGTGTAGATGAGGTCCATGTTTACATAATCAGTTCTGTGTATTTCACTGTTCTTCGATTAATTATTTTGTGACTGGTTATTACAGTTCGTTGCAGGAGTCATTACCGGAAATTTCTCTTCATATATCGCACAAAACTTAAAAAAAAGGGTCTCTCCATTCTGATTCTTAACTTAGATTGATTTGCACATTTTCAAGACAATACGGCTTCTTTCCAGCATCGGACCAGAAGCATTTACTCTCTGATACAGTAGCGTCTCGATGATGTACAGTATTTTCCATTCGTAGGTCAACTAAATCGATATGAAAAATGGTTGAAATGTCGTTCTTCTCATGCAGGTAACGTTCTTCTCAGGCTTTTACGTTTTAGGCTGGGGTGCCGTACCTGCAACAGAGATGGAAAGGTAATGCTCAATCGTGCAAACGTGAATTGTTTCATAATTAAAGTACAAAAAGAACACACATTTTTTTAAGACAACATAAATTTTTATATTTTACATTGATGTTCCACTAAGCAAGGGCAAAACGTTGTATTTATGTAGGTCTAAACGCAAGAACGTGACCGCTCATACATGAACAACAAGACCCACGTAATGCAGCACAGCTTGAAAACTCCTACGGATCGGTTTCCTTAGACTCTCGCTATTTGTAGTTGCTTCCTCACTGAGACATTGTTCCCGTTCTTTAAGAGATTTGGAAAATTATGGTCCTTCAATTTCTTTCCAGAATCGACCAGATGCTTCATGCAACGATATCATGAGATGAGTTACTACTACATTGGCATGTTTGTCAAATTAACTTCAGATATTATAAGTGGTCTTACACAGGCTCTGAGCACTATGGGACTTAACTTCTGACGTCATCAGTCCCCTAGAACTTAGAACTACTTAAACCTAACTACCCTAAGGACATCACACACATCCATGCCCAAGGCAGGATTCTAACCTGCGATCGTAGCGGTCGCGCGGTTCCAGACTGTAGCGCCTAGAACCACTCGGCCACTCCGGCCGGCGGTCTTACACAGGGCACTATGCTTTGCAAAGTTGTATTCCTTACTGTGAATAATATATGTACCACTGGCTGAAATAATCACCTAAATTGTTCCACATGCTTTAGGTGTACTTTTTCATTCCATTATGGCTGTGAGTGTAACTGGACAGAATGATATGGCCAGCCGTACCGTAAGACAATCGTTCGGATGTGTCTGGACATGTGCATGTTAGGGAGTCGGTGATTTATCACATTTTAAGGCTGAAATTTCAATTTTCTTTTCAGTCTTGCGAACAGAGAATTTGTAGGAATCCGAGATGAAAGATCAAATAATTAAAACAGTATTTCCACAACAATCAATATCTGTGGTACATAGAGTTATGAAGGCTACATGGCCGGTAAAGTAGGTAAAGCGTGGTTATATCGCATGTGAGGCAGCAGCTGCAGTAATGTAGTATGTGTACTATGTAGATCTACTAATTATGAACTCCAAACCGGTAATCGACGAAGTTTTAATGATATGAATATGTACCAATCAGAAAATATCACTTTTTATGTGGAAAGATACAACAGCCTAAAGTTGTTGTTACCTTCCTCGTGAACAATCACATGTATTCTGGAGAGATCAGTTCGTGCACAAAATTCTACTCCGGCAACACTTTCGCAGTTCTTACCCTTGTAGAGGCAGCATGGCTCAATATATCTGCGGAGGGTTCTGACGATTTTTTAAGTCCATGCCACATCGATTTGCTTCACGACGATGGATAATACGAGATCCTTCACGAAATTAGGAAGTATCCTGTGACTTAGGTCACTTGCTGGAAGGTCTACATTGGAACTACCAAGAGAAGAGTGAATATAAAACTGAAAGAACATGAAAGTCTAGGGAAAACAGAAAAATTAACTACGTTAAGGTAGGCTGTTCAATCAAGAACGTTTCTTGAAATCACAATTCTATCTACTATTATATTACAACGACTATATAGTGCAGCCATCGAATTAGATAAGCACAGTGATATTCTAACAGCAAAGGAGAAGCCTTGAAACTCTACATATATGGACAGTGGCTCTGCAGAATCGACAGAAGAGTTTTTATCTTTCACAGGTGGGAACTGATAATTAAGTGTTATCTCTGATAAATATTATCTTTGCTGATCACGTATAAACTCGACCACGTTCACTTTATACACTATTTAAGTTAGCCACCGACGGCTGACTGGTCAGTCCGCAGGACTCACTGTCACCAAGAGCGCCTTCGTGGACACCCAGAGCAGGTCTGGACGTGACCTCAGTAACCGAAAAGTTTTTTCGACCCCGTCCAGAAGACTCATCAGCATCTGTTGCATCCGGCCGTGAAATTACATATTTCATGAATTATACATTTTTTTTAAAATTTGTGTAACATACGACTTTTCCATAAACTTCCAATGTAAGAATCACTGGACTGCCATCAGTGTCTAGAGATTTTATTTTATTTATTTCCAGTGACGCGAAGATCTCGAGATCGATGCCTGAGGATCGCCCCGGATTTATGACGATGTAGATGCAGATGTACATATGGTTCACTCAGCCTCGTCAGCTCAAATGAGGAGTTGCTGGAATATAAAACTAGGGAATTCGAGGCTCAAGCCGCTGAAGTGGAGTCACATCGAAAGCCTGGCACCAGTGGCACGTGAAATTCATTTACTAGGAGCAAACCCACAATAAGTGCTTATTCTACTTCAAGATCGGCACCTTGACCATTTCGACTAGAGATCTCAGTCTTTGCGAGAATCCAAACCAATGTAGGTCGAGATGATGTTGGAACCGTAGACTTGGAAAATTTTATTAATGAAATAAACCGGAGGATTGGTGCTTCTCAGTTATTGCCAAAAATTGGGCCTTCTCTGCTTCAAAGAATTTGAAAATTATATATCTATGCATTTGTTTGAAATAGTCCTAAGTTTTCCTATGAGTCACATTTCGCCATTAAGAAATACAGGTCGCCTTAATACTGTAGAAATATATTCCCAGTAACGAATACCCTTTATTGCAACTATATCCTCTCATTTGAAAAAAAAATGACTCGTTTTTTCTGGCAAATTTTAGATGTATGTATCACAGACGTAACAAATTTTCTCAGGGATTGTTTGCTGGCCTGTAAGTACAGATCAGAGTGACTAAAGCTGTGAAATTACTGTAAATTTGGTATCTGATTCTACTGATCATAATTTGGTAGAAATTTCTGCATATTAATTATTAGTCCATATCAGCCATGAAATACTTAGTATGAATATCTCGCTTCTTCAGCACTCGGGGGACACTGGAATCGTACTCCATCAGGAGTATGTTCATCGCCCAGTAATTTCTACGCCAGAGGCTTCCTTAACATTATCCTCACACGTTTCATGACCTTCTTCGCCAGCATATCACACATCCTTCTTTCTCATCGTCAGTTGATTGAATGTCCGCCCCCGGTAGCTGACTGGTCATCGTGACAGATTGTCAATCCTGTGGGCCCGGGTTCAATTCCCGGGTGGCTCGGGGAATTTTCTCCTCCCAGGGACTGGGTGTTGTGCTGTCCTCATCATCATCCTTTCATCCTCATCGCCTGCAGGTCGCCGAAGTGGCGTCAAATTGAAAGACCGGCATCCGGCGAGCGGTCTGCCCGACGGGGGGCCCTAGCCATACGATCAAATAAAAAATCAAAAAAAGTTGATTGAATGGTGCTGACAGCAGTCCATCTACACCAACCACGGAATTTCCTGCGATCAGTTCCCATGCTTGCATTCCGAAACAACAAGGCGGTCAACTATGAACTGGCCATCGTTGTATCTGGTCACATGATCAAGTTAGTTCTTGCTAAGGCCAGCTTTATTTTCTCTTCGGCAAGAAATATCAATAATGTAGGAAGCAGTGTACTTAATCAGAGTATTAGATGAAGAGATACATTAGTATGGTGTATTTAGATAATTACAGTCTCCTACTTTACAAACTGACAGTCAAACCACTCACAACATACATGGACGGCACACACATAAACGTTGGTATTGGTAACATTTGAGTGATACATAATGAACTGATACACAACACCATAAATGTTATAATCACATATTCATCTATATTATAACTCAAATACAATTGAAAATAATATTTTGTTATTTTTTATAATTACGAAGTATGTTGTCGAATACTGAAGTGACAGAATCTTTGTGAATTTAGCATTTATTAAAACTTTATTATGAACTAACCATCCATGACACAAAGACGTTGTATCTTGTGATTTTGTGCTGCTTTTATTACCTAAATGGTGAAGCGTTTGGTTCGGTATTAAAATCCTATGTTAGTTTACAAAATGTTAAATAGTTAAGACAGAACTCTACAAAGAAAATAAACATAAGGGAAGCTAGATATACTGATGGCATCTTCCTGTTCTGTTCTTGTTCGAAATGGTTGTAAGTACACTACTGGCCATTAAAATCGCTACACCAAGAAAAAATGCAGAAGATAAACCGATATTAATTGAACAAATATATTATGCTACAACTGACATGCGATTACATTTTCACGCAATTTGGGTGCATAGATCCTGAGATATCTGTACCCAGAACAACCACCTCTGGCCGTAATAACGGCCTTGAAACGCCTGGGCATTGAGTCAAACAGAGCTTGGATGGCGTGTACAGGTACAGCTGCCCATGCAGCTTCAACACGATACCGCAGTTCATCAAGAGTAGTGACTGGCGTATTGTGACGAGCCAGTTGCTCGGCCACCATTGACCAGACGTTTTCAATTGGTGAGAGATCTGGAGAATGTTCTGGCCAGGGCAGCAGTCCAACATTTTCTGTATCCAGAAAGGCCCGTACAGGACCTGCAACATGCGGTCGTGCATTACCTTTCTGAAATGTAGGGTTTCGCAGGGATCGAATGAAGGGTAGAACCACGGGTCGTAGCACATCTGAAATGTAACGTCCACTGTTCAAGGTGCCTTCAATGCGAGCAAGAGGTGACCGAGACGTGTAACCAATGGCACCCCATACCATCACGCCGGGTGATACGCCAGTATGGCGATGACGAATACACGCTTCATCGCGATATCGCCAAACACGGATGCGACCATCTTGATGGTGTAAACATAACCTAGATTCATCTGAATAAATGGCGTTTTGCCATTCGTGCAGCCACGTTCGTCGTAGAGTACACCATCGCAGGCGCTCCTGTCTGTGATGCAGCGTCAAGGGTAACCGCAGCCATGGTCTCCGAGCTGATAGTCCATACTGCTGCAAACGTCGTCGAACTGTTCGCTCAGATGGCTATTGTCTTGCAAACGTCCCCATCTGTTGACTCAGGGATTGAGACGTGGCTGCACGATCCGTTACAGCCATGCGGATAAGATGCCTGTCATCTCGACTGCTAGTGATACGAGGCCGTTGGGATCCAGCACGGCGTTCCGTATTAGCCTCCTGAACCGACCGATTCCATATTCTGCTAACAGTCATTGGATCTCAACCAACGATAGCAGTAATGTCGCGATACGATAAACCGTAATCGTGATAGGGTACAATCCGACCTTTATCAAAGTCGGAAACGTGATGGTACGCATTTCTAATCCTTAAACGAGGCATCACAACAACGTTTCACCAGGCAACGCCGGTCAACTGCTGTTTTTGTATCAGAAATCGGTTGGAAACTTCCCTCGTGTCAGCACTTTGTAGGTACCGCCACCGGTGCCAACGTTGTGTGAATGCTCTGAAAAGCTAATCATTTGCATATCATAGCATCTTCTTCCTGTCGGTTAAATTTCGCGTCTGTAGCACGTCATCTTCATGGTGTAGCAATTTTAATGGCCAGTAGTGTATATTGAAGTATACACTACTGTTACCTCCCCATCGCGCTTCTCAGGCATAGAGTAGATTGTGCTGCCATCTTTCCAGGATCTTCAGCTGCCTTTTAATAAAAACGAAACATCAACTACTTTCAGGCAACTGAATATCGCTATCACTGTACCTGAGGGCCAGAAGGTGAGGAACACGGTGCTGTAGGTGGGCACAATGGAGATGAAAGCAGTCACGAGGCTCAACCGCAGGGTGAGTAGGTCCAGCAGGCTGGCCACGGGGCATCAAGAGGACACCTGCCGGGCCAGCAACCGCAGCTCACGGTGGGCGGCGCCGCCCACACGCGCCCTTCCAACAGCAACTACGAGCACAGCCTCGGCGTACGCCTCGCTTCTGTCTCCACACAGTGAGCAGGCATGACAAGTAGTGTCAACTGAACTAGGGTGAGGAACACATAACTTCCCGTCCCCGGTATTGGTATTACTCGAACCAAGGAACGATAAATACGTAGCAAGGAAGGAAATATTAAGTGTACCGAACAGTGAAATTCCTATGTACAACACTAGAAACATCTCATGAGCAGATGCGACCAACTGCGACAGTTCAGAGAGCTTCGCAAGCGTTCGTGTGAGAGATCGCACATTGGCTGACATGCCCAAAAGCAGTCTGTGGTGTGACTCTAGGTTCCCTTTGTTCAAAGAGCGCTTCTTTCCAGGGACCTTACCACAGAAACCAGCAAGGACATCGTTTCTTACATCATGGAGACAAACATTTAGAAGTGAAAGTCTATACCTCATTACTAATTGTAAATTCGCAGATCTCAAAAGGGATAAAGTGAGTGCAAGAAAACTGCCCACAGTAAATGAAAGACTCAGCTTGTGGTCTTGATATATACTATTCGTAAACATCCATGTGTACATTGAAAAAACATAAAAAAATAGTAAAACCAATTGTAGCTTTACTACCTTTTCCTCACATGTATTCACAGGACCGATATGGGTCATCAGAACTTTGTCACATGAAACTATCAACTTCAGCATTTTCCCATACAACTTTTTGGTGTAGAACACTTCTGATGCTGTCGAAACGTACGTCAAAGCTGACGTATTAAAAACACTCAAAAGTGAGACAATATTTACTACAGAGAACGTCTGCAACGATCTGTAATAAAATTCTGCCAAATTGCATGCAGAAATCAGATGTATGATGCTGGCCAGGGCCATGATAATCAGATCTGAAGTAAACCTCTCCAATGATCCTGCTTTCATATCGATCGTAAATGGCATCAGACCAACAAATTTGCATGTGAATTGGAATAACCTGATGGCCAAGAAAAGTTTCTCAGTATTTTTTGGCAGCAGGGGGGTAGCATCGTTGGCTGGCATCACCTGCAAAATCGAAAAAGAGTTTAAACTTTCAGTCAAGGATGGTATCATACGTATATACTGTGTACTTAAGTAACTAATTTATAATTCACAACAATTTACAATGGTACATATGTAGCAAAAATCTTTCAAATACATTTTCATGCTTTCTTTTCCCACTGTGCGTAATGATGACTTTATGTTGAGACGTAATTTGTACTTCACAACAGTATAAATTTAACAAAATAATTGTTGACTTTTCTTTTAGTTTCACCCCAAAGTGTAAAGATAAATTCCGAAAAGGTGGGTATTTATTGTATTTAAATGCATGTGATATAGTTTTTTTCGTGCTGCATATCAGGTTATTGACAAGTTATTCCAAGGTTATCTACATACCAGCATCGATTAGCATATTTTCTCGGTAGTTGATCAACTGTTCTAGTGATCATTTAAAATTCCAGTAGGGCTTCCTACCTCAGCACCAACCCCCCCCCCCCCCCCCCCCCCCCTTGGCAGCCAACAGTACACAAAGAAGTGAGACACTGACATATTGAGGAATGATGGCGTGTTTGTTTCATGTTGTATGAAGCTGTAGGTACTGTGATGCTGAAAATCACAGTAGGTAGCCATTTGAATACTAATGATATATCTTATAAACATATTCATATAAACCAGACAGACAAATAATTGTACGAGGAACACGAAAGTGATGGAAATGTGGATAAGAGGAGAAATACTGTAGTTGATCATTAAAAGAAGGAAATACAAAAATTTTCAGATCTAGAAAGGAAAGAGCAAAAATTGATAATTCTACTGACCAGCAATAGCTTAAGACTAGGGAATAGTTTGATGCGTAGATTTTTCGATGTTGATTTCGCATTTCTGCTCAACAAAAAATGCAATTCACTACAGGTTTAACCCAAGGGGCAACTGAAAGGACTGAAAGCCGTCATACACGCGAGAAATTTTAGTAAGCGTTCTTGTAGAAGTGTTGGTCAAATTGTGTGCAGGAAAGATATCGCAAAGAGGTGTTTCACTAAGAGCAGTTCCGCAGGAAGCAAGGGATTCTTCTCAATCGTTTCGAAAAATATTGAAATAGATATCAGGATGAGTCTATTTCGGACAGATTTGTGTTACGAATAGTAAAAGATGAAGTTGCCTCTTGACATAAGAGAAACGTTAGTCCATGTTCCAGAGACAAAACTTACTACAAATCATATTCATACTAGGTTCTACTGATTTAATACGTGAAGTTTCTTAGGTGAATAATAACAGTAATAATAAAGGTGGCATGGGTCAGTTCATTCTGTCTCACACACAGAGCTGTAGAGCTATAATTATGGGAGACCTGAAGACTGTTGCATTCACTTTGTAGCTCAGCCAGCAGCACCTTCAATGCATAATGCTCAGCCTGTTAACTATTGCGTACCGAATTTCTAAGAAAGAGTAGAATAACAGATGACAGGTACCATCCTAGGTGTTATAGTGATGGAATAGGTCAATGGGAATGCAAAAACAACAGTAATCAGTGGAATCACATTGTGAGAAGCCGCTGTTAGATAAATGTAAGTCGTACTCACTGGCAAGTGATCCAGTACAAAAGTGTAGCTGTTGACATGAGCTTGCTAGTACAAAGTCCAACAGTAAATATGACTGAGGTGACAGGAGAAACCCACCCAACAGCTATGACCAATTCAACAAACTTGATCTGTCTGTATTAGGCTCTCCATAGATGATCGTGGGATACAATGGGGGTGGAGAAAACAATTCAGAGAACCTGTTGAGGTATAATGAAGACACAGACATCAGAGATGAGTTATGTACTGACTATAGCTGCCATGACCAACTGAAAGATTTAGTTCAGCCTACTATCAATTCTACTGTAGGAAGAATTTCCAATTACAGTATTTGTCTTTGACACATGTGCTGCATTGAACGTGACGTGAACGAGATTATTCAGTAAGGTTGGTGAGGTTACGAGGGTACTTACTTACCGATTACGAAATGGAAGGCTTTTTGTGGCGACTGGTATCAAGTTGTGACCTGTCAAAGTGTAGAAATAGATAGAGGTGATTTTAGGAAATGGGGCCATAGTCTGCCCATATCTAGTTGCAAACGGATTAACAGTCGAATGCATTTTTACACGGATTTTTTGAGAGAGATGTGTACAAATATGTCCTCCCTAAGGCAAGAGCTATATGAGTGTCAATGGTGAAAATATTATTGTAGATTTGATAAAAACGAAAGAAAAAGATTGTTAATACTGTCAAGGCTTAAGAGTTACGCTTATTAAGACAAATGTGCACAAATGTGCACACTGTAGTTCTGCGAAGGATGACAAAGATACCATAGTGACAAAGTGGCATAATCTTCAGCTACTAATGACCAACAGCAAACCGAACTAAAAGACGTGTTATTGAAGTAAATAGACGCATTTAATTAGGGTGCGGTATCATAATTATCAATATCAAATGGAAAAACTTCCACACCAAATTTATTTCCGAAACTAATGTACAGTCGTGCTCAAAAGTTTCCGAACGACCTGAATTGCATTTCGCCTGATTCGCATGCAACCCACATAACGCAGCTGTCTAGCAGGTCCTCTAATCGCTCCTTGGTACAGTCGTTTGACTATTGAAAATGGTTCCAACAATTCACCACTAGAAAACACTACTCTGTATCGCAATAACTCTAGATGTAAAGCAGTACTACCATACTACAAATATCAGGGAACACTTTATCACAGGTAAGACTGTCCATAATGCTTGCAAGCTCACATTTATTACAATAAATGACATACCTGAAATGTTACCACTCTCATTATTACATCAGATAGGTAATGCACGTAGTAAGTTCGTCGTGTTCATGATTTACTCTTCAAAGTAACATACCGTAGTTATTATTTAACGCAAAATGACATTAAAAATTTAAGTTCTTCACGAGCAGCTAGTCGAGAATATGTATGAACTTCAAATGACACGACAAACCGTCTCGCTCTGCATATGGATTCAAACCCAAGTCATGCAGACAGACTAAGCGAAGAATTCGTAGCTGACGGAAACTAACAGTCATTCCTGACTAGGCATACAGAGAGTGATATACCTCGATTTTAGACAGTGTCATTTAGCAAATACCAACTTTAAATTAGATAACGCAAACATTTTTAATGGACGCGAATTCGTACCCAGCACCTATTGTCCCTGTTAACTAACCACTTCATAACAAGTAATTTATTTGAAATGCCGTCAGGTAAAGCTTTGTGTTGGACAGGGATTCGAGCCCAGAACCTAATCGGATAGATATCGAAGCACAATCAACTGTGACATATCGCATTTTCTCGGCAGTAGCTCGATGTTTTAACTGAAATGACGAGACGAAACATTAATTTTTTCCTTCCCAGAACTCCAACTCAGCCCCTATCGCTGTTATATTCTAGAGAAAACTAACGTTAAATATGGGTTTGTTGCACCAGCAGCGACATCTGAGCTTGTTTGAACTAGAAATAAAATGACGAAGAGTTCAGTGCTGACTGGGAATAGAACCCCACACATATCGTTGTTGACTGCTCACAAAGATACGTCAGATACCGAATTTTCTCCACCAGCAGCTCGGAATAACATCTTGAACTTTCAGCGATCTCGCAAATAGTTCTGTGTCTCACTGGGAGTCAAAAACTTCAAATATCGTTAGTGTTGACAACGAATGAAAATACATTAAAAATCGGAATTATTATCCACCAGCAGATAGGTGTTCTCATGCTAGTCCTTGATAATACATAATGAAATATTTAGTGCCGGGCCAGGAATCGAACCCATCCACGCCCAACATGTGGAGATGTTGAGGAATCTGCTGTTCTGAACAAACAACAAATTGCAGTCGTGTTTTATTGTCACGAAGGGTTCGAATTCCGCGTTAAGGGTGGTCTGAGTTGCATTCCCAGTTAGAACCAAGTTTATCGACATACAGAAGCTGAGATAAAAGATGGAATAAGTGTCCTTTGATCCTACATAGCGTTTGTTTCGTCACTAGAAAAAAATAACTAGTATAAGAAAGGTTATTGTTGATAGAGTTTCTACGTATCGCGACTCCTGACTTTATTGTAGTTCAATCTAACGTCTACTTGGTAAAGAAGGAATATCATGTTTAACATGAATGTCAGACCACAATGCCATTATACCTTCTTCGCTTGGCGTAGCCAGAAGAGAACAGAATCTCTCTCTCCCTATCTAAAATCACTAACCGAAGTTGGAATCGAACCCAGACCACAGATATATAAGCCTCTCATCAGCCCAGCAGACCACCAACTGCCCTTCTCAACGGCTCATTTTTCTTCCATAACGCCGTTGTGCCGCACTGACTGAAAATTCTGACACACAGGCTCCCTGTATCAATTTGCAGCATGTTCAGTAAATTCATTTACTTGGTTGGCCTAAACACCATGAACCAGCTGCCTCGGCTACCCAGTGCATACATTCAGCTTTATTTTGTATTCGCCAAAATAAAATCACGTAACTGCCACCAACACAAAACTGCCAACAGCGTAGGTTTCACAAATTTAAATAGGAAGTGTTCCTTTCCACTTGAGCTACTCTATTGCGCTATCTGGTTGTTGAAAACATCGTGAAGTGCAAAAGAAAAGGTGTAACTGATTGTCTCTCAGAATTCTAGACCTGGCCACATGCATTATCTCACAGTGCTGTGGAAAGCAGAAGTTTTGGAGGAATTATTGTTCACTTCTGGAGGTATTACAGCTTTGTGTCGGCTAGTAGCGTAATGGTAAGTATCGCGCCCGGTGGATAAGATGCCGCGAGTTCGAGTACATTCGGTGCTGTATTTTTTAAAACGCAACTCTGCTGTCTGCTAATGTTATCAACGTAATGGAACTTGTAACATTATTCTCTTCACTTCTCAACCCAAAGTACCGTATGTGGAAAAAGGGCTAACTTCTGCGACATTTCGTTCATATCAGGTTTAACAGACAGCCAGACAGTAGATGCATCTCGAAACTTTTGTATTATGTATGGGTAGGGGGCATCGTGTTAAAATACGGCCGAAAAGTATTTTCTACATTAGCTGTCGTCTGGTAGTGGCATTTTATTCTTCTTCAAACATTGTTTGAGAGCTTTAACTCGGAACAAGTTTTCTACATGCATGTAATCAATAAACTGCATGTGCATTTTCAGACTGTTATAGATAACATCAGAGAATTCGCATACATCGTTGATGATTAATTTCTCTCTCATGTTTATTATTGTTTTAAAGACATTAAAGGATACCTTACGAAAATTGTGAACTGTACTATAAAAAATGAAATGAAACTACCCACGATAACCTTACGACGAAAGTCTGTTTTAATAAAACTGAGTACCTGTACACAGGTGTGCCTCTATCGTCACGAATTGGTAAAATACTGGTCACTTAGATTTTGATTGGGTCTGTGTTTAATTGGTATGTTGGGTCATACTCAAGATGTATGCAAATGTTGCATTTCATAAATAAAGTTATGCACTCCTAGAAACCCAAAATTTGCTTGTCAGCAGCGGAAAGAGTCGTAACCTGTTTTGGAGCATTGTAAGTTTTTCACCATTGCACTATGAGTCGAAAGTATTTTCTTACGATTTCCTTATCGATGTTTGAACTGACTGTGTGTAGGTCTTTCAAAGAAGGGATAAAAACGCTCCACTCAGTGAGACTGGAACTGCGAACCATAACATACCCTGTTTCACATATCAGCACGCTACCACAGAGCTGGCGAAGAAGTATGTGGCTTAACTTCCTCTTACGAGACCAATAGTGGCTAGAACTCGGACCGCTATTTGAAGGACGATATTAGTTGCGATTACCACGTGCAACGTCTTTCCTGGGCTGAAAACCGGAAATTTACAATCTTTTGTTACACCTCAAGCGATAATAACTCAGATTATTCAGTGGAAATGGCCGGTAAAATCAAGTGAACTTTGAGGCTTAATTCCGTGCACACCAGGAACTAACTCGTCGATCACAGAGTTGCCAAACATACATTGCCTTTTTTTTCCTTTCGCGGGCATGTGCTCTACCAACTTTTTGTTTTTTTAATTAGGCAGGTCACAAACACTAACTGAAATACATCCTCTGCCAAAAAGAAAGAAAACAAAAGATATTAAAACAAATCACAAATTTAAAGGAACAGGGATTTTGTTTTTATTTATTTATTTATTTATTTTCAATAAAGATCATTTTGTTAAAAGGAACATATAGACCATTTCATCGTATAGTATGTGCATTACATAGTGAGTGGTGAGAGAAGCGTGATGTTCATCATCAGCTGTCAAATGTGCACACCGACTGCACCCGGCACATCCCAACTGCGTGGCGGATCGTGGAAGACTGCCTGAACATAGTTGGCAAAGGTTTTCCGATAGTGTGACCATCTATGAACCTCATTGTGGGCTTGCTGCAAGAAAAACCAAAAGTCAAGTCGCGACGTGGCAATATCCCCATAGAGGTACGCGATCGTCCAACCTTTGATCCAGATGATCGAATGTGATTTAGTCGCCGGAAAGTGGTCACTCTCCGGATGTAAGAAGGAAGAAGGTGTAATATGTTGCAGGGTCACACGGAGGTAGCAAGCCACCATCTGTCTTCCTAGGAGCCAGACGTCCTCCACCGCGGTACAAGTTAAGCGGTGATGGTCGTCATCCACTTGGTGGCATTTCGGGCATAGTGGAGTGTCCACTAGTCCAATTGCATGGAGCCGTTGGTTGGTGTTGAACTTGCCACAGGCGACAGAGAACCACAGTGCCCGAACGAAGGTAGGAAAGAATTTTTGGTGCACATGTCTCCAAATCTTCGGCCAATGCAACCTGGGGTGTTTCAGTTCAATGACATTACAACTTATCCGCCGTAGCAGCCAAACATAAAAATCCTTCGCGCATGGCGGTCTCGTGCGCGGAAGCTCGTCTCTGATATAACTAAGTTCCACGATAAATGTTGATACATGCCCAAAATGTGGCGTAATGTTGCCCACCGCCACCGGAGGTGTGAGGGACGCTGGAACCAGGAGATCCAGTAGACGGGATGTAAGGGAATCACGTCCGCTACGACATTGGTTATGCATTGTGGTTAAAAGGAGCGCCGTCGCACGGCAGTAAACATTCGTAAGTCCGAGTCCCCCCTTATCCGTAGGGAGAGTGAGCGTTTCGTATCGCACCTTGAGGGGCGATCCAATCATCACGAAATAGCCTAGTGCTGATTGAAGTCGACGTCCGAGCGTGAGTGGTAGGGGCAGGATCTGCGAAATATGCACCATTCGAGAAACCACATAAGTGTTCAGGTACTCGACTCGCTGCCAAGGATCAAGGCGCCGTAGGAGATGTTGTCGGACCATGCTACGTGTTGTCTGTAAAATACGTCGGTAGTTAACTGCTGCAGTATGTTTTACAGATGAGGTAAAGTCTATGCCGAGATAGCGGAATCGTTGCACATAAGGAAACGGACTGATTTCTTCCGGCGTAAGGCCCCTTCCCACCGGCATTGCCACCGATTTGTTCATGTTCACTGTACTACCCGCCGTCACACTGTGGTCCAACAACAGTTCAAGGACCGTCTTTGTCTCTTCCTCAGAACGAACGAGCAGCAGGAGGTCGTCCGCATAGGCACGACATTTGAAGGTGTAGCCCCGTAGTTCCATCCCAGAAAGAGAATGGGTGAGCCTCCCAATTAATGGTTCCAACGCTATCGCGAACAGCAGCATCGAAAGAGGGCAGCCCTGGCGAATGGATCGTCGAATTTGAATGGGCCCTGCTATACGCCCATTAACCTGTACCGAGGATTGTGCGCCCCCGTAAATCCTTCTAATGAGACCAGTAAAACGGTCTGGAAAACCCATTTGTTCCAGTACAGCATACAGATAGTTGTGGCGCACCTTATCAAAAGCACTGTCAAAATCAACCGGCACCATCGTCGCTTTAAGCCGGCACTCCTCCGCCAGCGCTGTCACAGCACGGCATTCGCCAGTAGCTGTTTGCACATTCACCGATCCACCCGGTGTCGTCTGTTCCGGAGAGAGAACGCTACGAATTAACATACGACATCGGGACACTAGCAACCGTGCAAAGATCTTATAGTCGGCATTAAGCAGGGTGATGGGGCGATAATGTGTGACCGTAATTCCTGGCTTCGGTTTATGTACTGGCACCAGGAGGCCTTCCATAAAAGCCGGTGGAATAGGCGCATCGGAATTTAACATCTCGTTGTACATTTCCGTCCATCGCGGTGCCATTTCGTTGCGAAATTCGCGATAGAATTCAGCAGGAAGCCCATCAATGCCTGGGGACCGATTCAACGCACCTTGTGCGATCGCATCATGTACTTCCTCACAGCTAATGGCTTCCAGTAAGGTTCCCGCGGCTTCCACCGTCAGTGTACGGGAGACAGACGTGGCTATACGGTCGAGGTCATCGAAAGAGGCTGCTTCTTCCCGATAGATGTGTTGGTAATGGTCGACGAATGCAGAGACAATGTCCGCTTGACGCGTCACTCTTGGTGCATGGAAGGAATCTCGTGCCTTATCGTATCGTGACATCTGGCGCGCACCATGGTTCCCTGAAGATGTTTCCGAGCTAAAGCCACTAGTTTAGCTTCTATCCTTTTGCGTTCGATCCAGATGTCCTGTCCCGGAGGGCCATCATCCAGGTCGCGCAGTGCTGCAAAATAAAAGTCGGTGGTACGGCGGCGCCATTCTGCCATTTCCTTGGTATATGAGATGAACGTACGACGAAGCGCCGGTTTAGCACAAGTCAGCCACCAACCAAGCATCGTCGCATACCTTCCAACCCTTCGCTCGCACATCGTCCATGTCTCAAGGATCATCTAGATGTTGAATGTTTAGTTTCCACGGGGCCTTACTGTTCCACACCTCTCTAAGGGGAAGAAGCACCGTACAGATGTAAGCGCTGTGATCGGAAAATGCCAATGGCCAGCGTTCCGCGTCCTGGACATCATTTGCATGAGCCCGTGAGATATAAATGCGATCTAATCTCCTCACCGAATGACTTTTCACATAGGTGTATCCCGGTGCAGCTCCATGTCGTAATTCCCACGGGTCACTAAGTACAAGGTCGTTGACAACGATTCGCAACTCCTGGCTGATTTTTGCTTGCGGCCATTGGTCTTTCTGGCTGAGAACACAGTAGAAATCTCCACCAATTATTACACATTCAGAACGTCCATGGAATAGTGGAGCAATGTCTTCTGCATAAAATCGCGCCCTTTCCCGCCGCCGATTGTTTCCCGACGGTGCATAAAGATTGATGAAGCGTGTCCCAAACGTCGTGAAAGCCATTCCCCTGGCCGACGGAAGATAACACACGTTTTCCACTGGGAAGCCATCTCTCACGTAAACTGCCACCCCACTCTCATTGTGACCTCCATGTGACGAATAGGATTGGTAGCCTGCGATGTATGGGAGTGCAGCTATGTGGACTTCCTGCAGCAAAGCAATATCCGCATCAGATGCCCAAACCGTTTCCTTCAATAGGTGTATTTTGGCCGGTGAACGCACGTCATTGATATTTAATGTCGCAATACGGTTCGCATGGCGGTGAATCCCACTCTGTCGAGGCGCAACAACATCTCCCTGCATCGGCGCCGGGGGCTGAGTTAGAAGACGTTCTCTCGCCCCTCTCCCTTCACCTTCAGCAATTATTAGGCCGTCTTCGTGAGTGCCGGCTGCCTCTGTATGACGTCCGGCGCCTCCTCAATATCCTCATACCACATCTTTTCAGGCTGTGATATATTCGTGTCCATAGCCACAGCATCTGCGTCTGGAGAGCCAACTGGCTGTGATTTCTCTTCAGCATCACCACGTCCCGGTACCGTCAATATGACAGACCGCTGTGAGTCGGATCGAACAGTTCCCAGTGCCTCATCCTGTTTCGTAGAGGCTGTTGTGTCGTCTTGGTCCACAGGCACATCGTCGTCGGGGCAAGGGGAGTCATCCCGAGGAGATGTCGTGCGACGCCGCCGTTTCCTCCTTTTCGGGGAACGCTGTTTGCGTGATCTTCCGTCCGTGTCCTCAGATTGCAGGAAATCACGGCTGCCCGACAGAAAAGCATCCGTAGGAACTGGAAGTGTTTCGAGTCCCATCGTTGAACTTGGCGGGAGTTCGGTCGAAACTAATGATGTCGTCTCAGAGTGCGTTTCAGACGGAACAGCATTCGTAGTGGCTGGAACTGCTTCGTGTACTATCGGTGTGCTTGGTGGGAGTTCGGTCTCATCTGATGTTGTCGCTGTAGATTGTATGCTCGACGGAGCAGCATGCTCTGTCATCCCGACGTCTGCTACAAGGTTTCGGAGAGTGCCATCTTGATCTTCCACCGGGGCTGTGTCCTTTCGGTCATCAGCGGACGCAGTGAGGGCTTTGGCATAGGTGATCGGTAGTACTGTCATCGCCGCGGCGGCTCCCGCACATCTGAAGGCAGTTGCGTAAACTGCCGTTGCATACAGTTCGACCTGAGGTGTCCCTCCTCGCCACATCCAGAACATGTACGTGGTTGACCATCGTAAATCACAACCGCCCGACAACCACCAATTGTCAGATAGGACGGTACATGCTTCTGAAGATCAATAGTGATCTGCCGCACTCCGTTAAGAACGGGGTATGTGGCGAATTGTGTCTAGCGTTCTGCTGTGTGACCATGTAGTGTGCCGTATGGCTTAAAAGCCTCGATAACTTCGTCAGCCGGGAGCTCAAATGGCAGCTCAAAAACACGTATTGTCCGTATACCCAGACCAGCATGTTCTACAGTTACCGTACCGACATTCCCGTCACTATGGCAAAATCGGAGACTTGCTTTTGTCGCCTGTAGAATTCTCTCACACGCCGCGTCATTTACCATCTTAACATACACCGTGGGGCTAACGATGGATAGGTGAATTCCGATATCATTTGGCGGTATCTTGACGTCCTCTCGAATGAATAGTTCCACTGCTAAAGCCTTTGGTCGTTCGTAGTCTTTGCAGAAATTGAATCGTAATGTAGTTTTCCTGTACTTGTTCGCCATGATCGTTATTACTAGCCCGCGTGCAGACTAAGTCCACAAGTAAACAAACACTCGCACACGCCGCACAGGCGGAAGTATCGGACCTCCACTTCGCACGGCCGCTAGCGACGAACTGGTTTCCTTGTTGCCAAATCTCAGTTACGACACCAGCAGGAAGAAGACGAACCTATGTGATATTACAGCGGACTGGGAAGTGACCATAGCAGGTGTCTCCAAGTCACGGCTGCAACGGCTGCAACGGCTTGGAATACATAAAGCGCGTGATTCGCATTTCTGTAACTAGGTTTAGGGACTGGAGCGTAGTTACTAATAATACTCAGAACTAACAGCAAAGTAAGCGTCATAAATCAGTAACTCTCATTGTTGTTTTTATATTTTTTTCGTAAGTGTGCTCAAAACTAAGGAACTCATTCACAGACGTTTTCGTGCCTCGCCGATAATCGAGAACAACAAACAAATAAAAATAAAAAAAGAATGTGTGTGTGTGTGTGTGTGTGTGTGTGTGTGTGTATGTGTGACACACACACACACACACACACACACAGAGAGAGAGAGAGAGAGAGAGAGAGAGAGAGAGAGAGAGAGAGAGATAAAAATAAAAAAGAATGGGAGAGAGAGAGAGTAAAAAATCGTAAAGATATTGAATCGTGGTATGTACGTACCACATCATTACGAAATATCGTATTCATGATCCATAAAACAAGAATTAATCTAAGGTAATCTAATCTAATCATATCATATTGATGACTAGCCATGAAGAGTCATGAATTACCGAAATTTTTGCTAATACAAGTAACCAAATCTAAACTTGAAAATAAAAAACCACAATTTTTGTAATAAACCGGGACTTCTGTCAAGACCCTTTCGTCCCTGTTAATTAACCACGAAAGATGTCTGGTATACCTCTATTCTGACGTAACAAAGTGTACATGCATTTAAAGATGAAGTGCACGATGTGAAGTTCTGTGACGGAGATACGAACCCAACATGGTTCTTTCCCTGTCTACGGAATGCTTTTCATGTTAATATCAAACATCAGCAATTACTCGTAGATTACATTAAAACTAAAGTTGTTGATGAAGACGTTACTTGATAACAAAAACGCGCTGCCTTTCTTCATTTACTTGCGCCTAGAAATGGCTATGGATTACTGCCATACCAAAAGACAAGAGGTCTTACTACCTTCCGATATACGTCTCTGTCAGTTCTTCCATTTGATTTGGTCGACATGACCTGTTTCAAGTTGTGTATGACAGACAGTGTTTTAGAAAATCAATTGCAATAAACAGAAAGATTTTCATTACAAGTATCCAAGTACAAACTTTTCTGCAATATTAGTTCAAATTTAATATTCGATTCTATAATGTAGGAAAGTATTCCACAGTTGCAAAACTCGCATCCAACTCATTGACCTTACACTCAGTCGCTGACCATAAATTCTAGCTCAGAGTAACACCAGATTAAGTAACCTAATGTAGCGAAGACTGTTTGCCAGTGCTCTTTCTCACCGGAAATTACGCAATTCACTCATCGGGCTCCATAAGTACACTGTAACAGTAATTTCTGTGTGTATGCAATGCATACGGATTAGAATTTAGTGGTGCTCTCTCTTCCACTTCTGTATACAATACGCCTGACCTAAACGGGCCCCTTATCATTACGGGCCCTGGGCAGTGTAACTTCATACTGATAACAGTAATGTGCTTATACTGACAACCTGACTGTTCGTTTTACCTGATTTTGTAATCATCTAAATAAAACAACATGACCTTCCAGTGGTAGACATTTCGTTCCACTTTTCCTTCTGTGAAATTTGTCAGTAAGCTTTTTGCCTTCCAACCAGTGAAATGGGGCAGAGTACGGCCGGTAAATGATTCACAAACCACGATTTAGTGCCGTGAAGGCGATTTCTTTAAACATTGTCGTAGCTGAAGCAATTTAGTTTCGTCTTAAGTCGTCTCAATTAGCAATGTTAACAGACATCTCAAATAGGAAAAAGCTCATTATCCAGGTACGAAGGTTGTAAAACAAACTTCCCACAGTTTGTGTCAGGTTGATCTTTTCGTCTGATAGCACTACGTAAGTATTTTGTCCATGAGGTATCACAAGTAGTGTTCCTGTAGCTGCGGGAATCATTGGCTGAAAACTAGTTTAACACCACCGGGTACAGCAGTGCTAAATATTCGAAATGATTATCAACCTAAGTCTGAGTTCATCCACAAAGTTAGGCGTATTTATAATATTGAAGCTAGACTGTGTATCCTTGTCTTCCTTGAGTGGGCATTGATAAGCGTTTACACACACGTATACAATACTATGAATACTTCGAACGCTATAGTTAACGATGCTCTCATAAACTACTTTTGTTTTTTAATTCTTCTGGGCCTTCAGCGTGCAATGTGTGTTGTAGATACAGACTTAGAGCAAAAAATTGACAGCCGAGTCGTTCACGTAAGGTGGGCAATACTGTCGTGCTCCTCTCAGAATCCCATGTCCGGCAATATGCTCGATCTGGCAACATTGTATACTGCGGCACTTCCCAGAGGAAGTCTTGACTTAGGTCTTAGTACTTTATTCTTGACTACGACCGTAGTCTTGAGGTAAAACGCGAGACTAGCTAATACGACGTCTGGTAACTAAAAGCACACATCGACAAAGTTTTTATCGCCCCTTTCCTCTCGGTGCTGAAGCTATGAGTGTAATTCAAGGGAATCTACAATAGATTTCGCTTTCTGTCACACTGTTAATAACAGTTTGGTCCAACAATGTTTCAGCGAAAGATATCTTTGCCGACCATCTGCGTCTGAACACCGCATTCGTCTGAGTTCACTGGGACCCGTTTACTACCTACCGGCGGGGGCTGAGGCACTGCATTGTCTCGCTATCTGCCGACAACGTCTGCTCCACTCCGCACTCTCGACCATGTAAAATGCTTTAATGTTGATGAGTGGTGACCCATAAAATCTGTCTACGATTTGTTCAAATGGCTCTGAGCACTATGGGACTTGACATCTGTGGTCATCACTCCCCTAGAACTTAGAACTACTTAGACCTAACTAACCTAAGGACATCACACACATCCATGCCCAAGGCAGGATTCGAACCTGCGACCGTAGCGGTCACGCGCTTCCAGACTGAAGCGCCTACGATTTGTGTTTCACTCGTGATACGAAAGGAGGCACAAAACCATTTTTATTTGATGATTATTTTATTACACTAGAATGCAATACATCAATGTGGCACAGAATTAATTTCGTTGCTTCTGATCCAGTGCACTGCCATTAAAGCGTGACATTCTGTTCTTTTTCCTTTCACGGGAGGTTCCTCAAATAATTTATTATTGTCATGGATTCAAGGCACAGAGAGTAAATGCAGTGTAATGTGTTTGATTTCTTTCTTTGATTCTCTATGGTAAATGGACGCAGAACATTGTGTCAATACCTATCAGAACTTGCTCTATAGCTTCTCAGGCAAATTGCTTGTTTTGAAGTCTATACCTTAATTAATGGAGAAGTGAACGCTGTTCACAAGTGATATTTAAAATATTCAATTGGATTTAAGGCGCCAGAATTGCCCATATTTGAAGCTACCCAGAAAAAAAGTAAGTTGCTAGAGCCGCTGTTAGCAAATGTCGGTTCAAATTGGTTCAAATGGCTCTGAGCACTATGGGATTTAACATCTGAGGTCATCAGTCCCCTATAACTTAGAACTACTTAAACCTAACTAACCTAAGGACATCACACACATCCATGCCCGAGGCAGGATTCGAACCTGCGACCGTAGCAGTCACGCGGTTCCGCACTGAAGCGCCTAGAACCGCTCGGCAACCACGGCCGGCTAAATGTCGGCAGGGAGTTCCTAATTGCTACTGTGGAAATTTAGCATAGAGGCCCTATAGTAACCAAGAGGTTGATTTCCTTCACACTTATCACCCTGGCATGTGAGTCTTAAATGAAGAACAATATTGAAATTCGTATCGCTGATGGTCGATTCGAATTTCTTCAGAGACGCTGGTATTGCTAAGCAGCTTGGCAGTAAAAAAAAAAAAACAAAAAAAACAAAAACTCGCATACGCTGGCCCCTACCAGGGTCAGAACTGACGACTGATTGAGCCGTTCTGACTCAAGACACAGGCGGTACCACCGGGCTACGGACACACTGCTGCCTGTACGCCACTCTCATCATAGTATTTATCTCTCAGCCTCATAACGCATCGTGAAAGATAACAAAAGTTGTCACTTACGAGAAGAATAGCATTTCTTTAGGCAAAAAATTGAATTTTCTGTCTCATTGTCTCAGTTTACATGAGGTACCATACGCGGAAGTGATTGCACTTTACAGTGTTGCCTAATGTTTGTGACGACGTTGCCAGTTCTCTGCAGTGCTAGGAACAGCTCTGTGGCGGTACGCGAGGAGAATCCCGTGCTCGTGTCACAGGAGGATATGGAGAGGAGGCGCGGGATTTGGTTAATATGCAGCGTTTTCTCCTTCCAGTTGTGTCAAACATTAAGATGTATAATTTTCCATCACGGTTACAGTTACCTACAAAATATATACGAATAAAACACTTACCTTGTTACTTTGTGACAAAAGATTATGTCAGTACAATAAAATGTCTTAGGAAATCGCTTACGCCCACCTGTCACAAAAGTAAGATAACAAACAGTTTGCACCTCGAAATCGATTGCACCTATGTGCAGTCTTGTGACGTTTAAATAAATCGTCTTAACGGCACTAAATCGTGGTTTGTGAATCATTTACCGGCCGTACTCTGCCGCATTTCACTGGTTGGAAGGCAAAAAGCTTACTGACAAATTTCACAGAAGGAAAAGTGGGACGGAATGTCTCCCACTGGAAGGTCATGCTGTTTTATTTAGATGATTACAAAATCAGGTAAAATGAACAGTCAGGTTGTCAGTATAAGCACATTACTGTTATCAGTATGAAGTTACACTGCCCAGGGCCCGTAATGATAAGGGGCCCGTTTAGGTCAGGCGTATTGTATACAGAAGTGGAAGAGAGAGCACCACTAAATTCTAATCCGTATGCATTGCATACACACAGAAATTACTGTTACAGTGTACTTATGGAGCCCGATGAGTGAATTGCGTAATTTCCGGTGAGAAAGAGCACTGGCAAACAGTCTTCGCTACATTAGGTTACTTAATCTGGTGTCACTCTGAGCTAGAATTTATGGTCAGCGACTGAGTGTAAGGTCAATGAGTTGGATGCGAGTTTTGCAACTGTGGAATACTTTCCTACATTATAGAAGCGAATATTAAATTTGAACTAATATTGCAGAAAAGTTTGTACTTGGATACTTGTAATGAAAATCTTTCTGTTTATTGCAATTGATTTTCTAAAACACTGTCTGTCATACACAACTTGAAACAGGTCATGTCGACCAAATCAAATGGAAGAACTGACAGCAATGTATATCGGAAGGCAGTAAGATCTCTTGCCTTTTGGTTTGGCAGTACTCGATAGCCATTTCTAGGCGCAAGTAAAGGCAGCGCGTTTTTGTTATCAAGTAACGTCTTCATCAATTACTTTAGTTTTAATGTAATCTACGAGTAATTGCTGATGTTTGATATTAACATGAAGAGGATTCCGTAGACACGGAGAGAACCTGTTCTTGGGAAACTACTTCTATAGTGACCAAAAGGCATCACATGATCTTCAAGTACAGTGTTCCAGCAGCGGTATGAAGAAAATGATGGTAATAATGACGGTAATAATCGAATTACCCGGTAACTTCACACTTCCCAGAGGATTTTCTCGAACTAAGAAATTTGCTGAATTTGTGAAAATTTCAAAAAGGTTTCACATCAAGCCAGTGATGCCTAGAAGAGCCTTTATATCCTGCTGACATGAGAATAGAATAATCTCCGCTTCAGAAGCATGATTTTACTTAACCATTTAATAGACTCTCGTTTTTTCCACTGTGACTAATTTTGTAAGCTAAGCACATCATCTGTTACAGCACACTCCTGGGGCTGAGAAATGTGGCCACAATGGTCTGGCGGAACGAATTATGACAGGTGCAATGTGTGGGTTCAGGCGTTTACTTTTAAGAGGCACAAACAGATTAACTTTACCCCTGGCAACATCAAGAGAAAGACATTATATTCTAGAATCCGCATTAAACATCACGTTCCTTCATTACCAACTGGGCAGAGCCGGTTTACGTTGGGAAATGACATAGCGGAAGTCATGGAAAACAGAGATAGAGTCGCCAGTTAACCTACTTACATTAGAAAATTTTATTTTATTTAATGAACCGATAGCCATTTAAAGGAACAGGGCTCTTACTTTACTTGTACTTGATTGAACTAGAGACGTTGAAAAATTTGGTTCAAATGGCTCTGAGCACTATAGGACTTAACATCTACGGTCATCAGTCCCCTAGAACTTAGAACCACTTAAACCTAACTAACCTAAGGACAGCACACAACACCAAACCATCATGAGGCAGAGAAAATCCCTGACCCCGCCGGGAATCGAACCCGGGAACCCGGGCGTGGGAAGCGAGAACGCTACCGCACGACCACGAGATGCGGGCGAAAAACTTGGTGCTGGACTGTGATTCGAATTCTTATCTCCTCTTTCGAGGTTCTGAATCTCTCGGAACAGTATAGTTCAATCATATCGTTCCTTTTCTCAAGACTGCAATCTTCTCTAGGTCTCCTCCAAAGGTAAGTATGTGGGTCCCAATGCTGATGCAGTACAAAAATATTCATAATTTCATTTCAAGCACTATCACGTGTACACTGACCTGCTAGTGAAAATTAACGCGCAATTTCAATGTCTGTTCATGTGTTGCCAACAATCGCAACAGGTGTCGTTATTTCTGGTCAAACACGCACACATCTTTCTATTGGTGAGTAAGCAACTGATACTTAAGCTATATTCGTGGATGCACGGTAGGCCTGCAGTTCGATTGTCGTTTAGGCACAAAAGTTTGTAACCTCATATGAGATTCAAACACCTAGCAGCTGATAAGAAAAACCGATACGGAACATTTGATTTTACTTAGTTAACAACCAGACAACGTGTTAAGTTCGTATCTCCGCCACAGAACTTCACATCATGCACTTCATCTTTAAATGCATGCACACTTTCTTACTTCAGAATAGACGTATATCAGACATCTTTCGTGGTTAGTTAACAGGGGCGAAAGGGTCTTGATAGATGTCCCGATTTATTACAAAAACTGTCGTCTTTTATTTTCAAGTTTAGATTTGGTTACTGGTATTAGCAAAAATTTCGGTAATTCATGACTCTTCATGGATAGTCATCAATATGATATGATTAGATTAGATTACATTAGATTAATTCTTGTTTCATAGATCATGAATACAATATTTCGTAATGATGAGGAACGTGTTATTTTAATGAATGATTTCTTTACATACCATGATTCAATGTCTTTACAATTTTTTACTCTATCTCTCACTCTCATTCTTTTCGATTTCTCTCTCTCTCTCTCTCTCTCTCTCTCTCTCTGTCTCACCCACACACACACACACACACACACACACACACACACACACACACACACATTCTTTTTTAGTTTTATTTGTTTGTTGTGCTCGACTATCGGCGAGGCACGAAAACGTCTGTTAATGACTTCCTTAGTTTTGAGTACACTTACGAAAAAAATATAAAAACAATAATGAGAGTTACTGATTTATGACGCTTGGTTTGCTGTCAGTTCTGAGTATTATTAGTAACTACGCTCCAGTCCCTAAACCTAGTTACAGAAATGCGAATCAGACGCATTACGTATTCCAAGCCGTTGCAGCCGCTACTTGGAGACACCAGCTATGGTCACTTCCCAGTCCGCTGTTATATCACATCGGTTCGTCTTCTTCCTGCTGGTGTTGTAACTGAGATTTGGCAACAAGGCAATGTATGTTTGGCAACTCTGTCATCGACGAGTTACTTCCTGGTGTGCACGGAATTAAGCCTCAAAGTTCACTTGATTTTACCTGTCATTTCCACTGAATAATCTGAGTTATCATCGCTTGAGGTGTAACAAAAGATTGTAAATTTACAGTTTTCAGCCAAGGAAAGACGTTGCACGTGGTAATCGCAACTAATCTCGTCCTTCAACTAGCGGTTTCCGAGTTCTAGCCGCTATTGGTCTTGTAAGAGCAACTTCAGACACATAATTCTTCGCCAGCTCTGTGGTAACGTGCTGACATGTGAAACAGGGTCTGATATGGTTCGCACTTCCAGTCTCACTGAGTAGACCGTTTTTATCCCTTCTGTGAAAGAGCTACAAACAGTCAGATCAAACATCGACAAGGAAATCGTAAGAAAATACTTTCGACTCATAGTGCAATGGTGAAAAACTTACAATGCTCCAAAACAGGTAACGCCTCTTTCCGCTGCTGACAAGGAAATTTTGGGTTTCTAGGAGTACATAACTTTATTTACGAAATGCAACATTTGCATACATCTTGAGTATGACCCAACATACCAATTAAACACAGACCCAATCAAAATCTAAGTGACTAGTATTTTACCAATTCGTGACGATAGAGGCACACCTGTGTACAGGTACTCAGTTTTATTAAAACAGACTTTCGTCGTAAGTTTATCGTGGGTAGTTTCATTTCATTTTTTATAGTACAGTTCACAATTTTAGTAAGGTATCCTTTAATGTCGTTAAAACAATAATAAACATGAGAGAGAAATTAATCATCAACGATATATGCGAATTCTCTGATGTTATCTGTAACAGTCTGAAAATGCACATGCAGTTTATTGATTACATGCATGTAGAAAACTTGTTCCGAGTTAAAGCTCTCAAACAATGTTTGAAGAAGAATAAAATGCCACTACCAGACGACAGCTAATGTAGAAAATACTTTTCCGCGTATTTTAGCACGATGCGCTCTACCCATACATAATACAAAAGTTTCGAGATGCATCTACTGTCTGGCTGTCTGCTAAACCTGAAATGAACAAAATGTCGCAGAAGTTAGCCCTTTTCCACATACGAGTACTTTGGGTTGAGAAGTGAAGAGAATAATGTTACAAGTTCCATAAGTTGATAAATTTGGCAGACAGCAGAGTAGCAGAGTTGCGTTTTAAGAAATACAGCAGTGAATGTACTCGAACTCGCGACATCTCATCTACCGGGCGCAATACTTACCATTACGCATTTTTTTTTACTTTATTACCTCCCTTCTCCCCTCACAGCCCTTCCAAACGCTCACCTTGTTTTGCCTTCTTCGGCTAGCTTCTTTGCTGTTGTCGTTTTTATTATTATTATTATTAAGAGTCCATCCTTCTACAACCTTTTTTTTACTTTTTTATTTTATGTACTTTTTATGTTTTTGATGCCAAATCCTCATTTTTTTTACTTTTTACGAGTGCTCGGCCACTTTTTCGTTTTTGGTATTTTTTTTATTTTTAATTTTTTTTTTTTTTATTTTGGCTTCTTATTTTTTTTCTGTAAGCTGGATGCCTAAATTACCTTAGCTAACATAAATGTGAATAAATATTTCTTCTTAATATTAATTAAAGGTTATGAATCTTCCTCTTGCTGATGGAAAGACAAGTATATTAAAATAAACTGATGCGTGAAGTCTCTCATCTTTATAAGGAAAACATAAAATCTTGCATCCCCTTGAAAAACGTTTTTTAGAACTTAAAACTTCTCTGCGTATGGCATAAGAGGATTAAAAAAAAAAACCTAAAACTTGATGTCTAATTTCTACAGGAGGATGCAGTCCGGTGAGTCTTGCCACGGACTTGATTTCTTTTCTGTAGCGTCTCGTGAAAGGATCGATGACATTCCGGTTCCAGTTATCTGTAATCGTGCAAGGCTGACATCTCTGAATTCCGTACCAATCTTAATCTGTTATTGTTCTCTGTATAATTTTATTCCATGATTCTATTTAGGAAGCATGCGTAATTTTTTGTGTAGTCTTTTGTCCGCATGAGATGATGGTGCTGAGTCGTTAGATACACCCAGTAATCTTCTTTGCTTTTATTTTCTGCCTTCAAGAAATAGTGCACTGTGTGTCCTTTTAGCCAGTTAACAGCATTTCTTTTCGTATTAGGATATGGCTCTGCGTCTGGAGTCAGAAAATCTGCGGCGGTGAAAGCGGTTGGACATGTTCTGTTAAGGGTCGCTAATTTCTGCTTAACTATATGCCGTATGTCTCTTACTCTTTCACACACGAATCGGTATTCTTCAGTGTCAAGAAGGTTGCATGACGCGCACAAGGGCGAATTTGTGAGATGTATAGCATGCAATTTGTAATTAGTTGATATTTTCCTGTTGACTGCATTATACCGAGTTGCTTTCACCTTAGAGGGTAAGTTCCGACCGTGGATGTTTTTCCAAATTGCAGACCAGTCGTTGTTGAGGTATTTTCTTTCGATAATATTTCCTTCCTTAGCTTCCATCAAATATGTATAGATGTCCTTTACTCTCTTCAACTGCTGTTCTGAGAGCCTCGAGGAGATATAACTATACTCAACTAGAAAAGTTTTTAGGTGACAAAGACCAGCTGGTATATGCTTCACATCTATTGGCGGCTGCATGTTTGCTGGAGCAATTTCATTCAGCAAGTGGGCCGTTAAGCTGTCGGGCATCTGTTTCCATTGCTTGCACATTCGACACACAGATAAAGCTCGTGACCTGTAACTGACATCAACAAGGTTTAAACCTCCTTTCCTTGTTGGGAGTGTTAGTGTATTGAACTTCACTTTGAAAATGTTGCCTTGGCATACAAAGCTTCCTATCGCGGATAAAATTCTTCTGGCTGTTTCTAATGGCATCGGTAAAGCTTGGACAACATAGTTAAGTTTGGATGTTACGAGGGTCAGTCAAAAAGTAATGCCTCCTATTTTTTTTTCTACGTTTAATTGTCAGGAAATTTAAATGCAATTACATAGGTTGAAAACCACAACATTGAGGATCATTTTGTCATTTTTCAATGTAATCTCCGCCCATCTCTACAGTTTTGGTCCATCTTTGAACAAGGGCATGTATCCCAGCACGGTAAAAATCACAGCTCTGCTTCCTAAGCCATTGACGCACGGATGTTTTGACGGCCTCCTCATCTTCAAAATGAATCCCACGATGAGCTTCTTTTAGTGGCCCGAACAGATGGAAGTCTGATGGTGCCAGGTCAGGGCTGTATGGGGGATGAGGCAAAACTTCCCATCCAATTTTGACAATCTCGTCAGAGGTGTGACGACTGGTGTGTGGTCTTGCATTGTCATGCAAAAGAAGAACATCTGCCATTGATTTTGTTGGGCGAACTCGCTGAAGACGTGCTTTAAGTTTGTTGAGGGTTGTGACGTATTGAACAGAATTTATTGTGCATCCCTGCTCCAAAAAATCAACCAGAATCACACCCTCTGTATCCCAGAAAACTGTTGTCATAACTTTCCCTGCCGATCGCACAGTTTTGAATTTTTTCTTCCTCGGCGAGCTTGTGTGACGCCACTCCATTGACTGCCTCTTTGATTCGGGTTGAAAAAAATGCACCCATGTTTCGTCCCCGGTCACAATTTTTTTCAGAAACTCATCTCCCTCCAAACGGAAGCGCTGCAAGTGTTGGGAGGCTATTGTTTTCCTTGCCTCTTTATTCTGATCGGTTAACATTCTTGGAACCCACCGTGCACAAACTTTTGAGTACCCCAATTGTTTAATAATCGTGATCACACTGCCTTTACTAAGAGAAATAATGCGACACACTTCATCTGCAGTCACCCGACGGTCACCACGAATGATGTCATCAACTTGCTGAATGTTGTGTGGAGTCACTGCACTCACCGGCCTGCCGCTCCGCTTTTCGTCAGTCAACGGTGTTTGCCCTTCAGCTTCCTTACAACGACGAACCCATCGTCTAACAGTGCTGACATCCACTGTCACAACACCATACACCTTCTTCAGTCTTTCATGAATGCGTATGGGCGTTTCACCTTCTGCATTCAAGAATTCAATCACACAACGCTGTCTCAAACGAACATCGATGTCGGCCATCTTACAAACTTCTGCTGTGCTGCCACCTGTTGACACAGAAAGTTACTACTGCAGTGGATTGCAGAAGAAGGTTTGAGGAATGGCGCCAAATTCAAATTTTTCACTTAACTTAATTTCTTTAAGTAGAAAAAAAATGGGAGGCATTACTTTTTGACCGACCCTCGTATATACACATTTTATAGTTTGGTTTTCTGTATCTCGTCCAGTTGCCTCATACTGTTTCCTTGTACAGATGCTCGTATACTTACAAGTAGTTTTTTATAATTGACGGCAATAGTGTGTTGGATGTTGCTCCTAAATTCAATACCCAAACATTTCAATGTGGATACTTCCGTCAATTGTCCCAGATTTTGCATGCATATTCCTCTGCCTAGGTTCATGATGCCTGACTTCCTTTTATTTAGTTTGGCGCCAGAAGCAAGTTCATATGTGTGTACAATCTGAAGAGCTTTCGCCATTTCATCTTCATTTATAACCAGGACGCCCACATCATCTGCGTAGGCGTTGCACACTATTTTCTTGCCGTTTATACACAATCCTTGCAGGTGATGCGTGAGTGTCGCGAGGAGAGGTTCTATTGCTATTGCGAAAAGGGCCATTGACATTGGTCAACCTTGACGTACGGATCCAGTCAATTCAATCTCTCTACTTAGTTGTCCGTTTATCATTATTCGTGCTACACTGTTTTTCAGAATTTGTTGAATAATCCTCACGAATCGTGGTGGGAATGCCATTACTTCCATGATACCAAGGAGATACTTATGATCTACTCTGTCAAACGCCTTCTTGAAGTCTAATGACACTAAAGCACATTTTATTCGGCATACATTTGCGGTTGATATTATATCCCTATATTCGCATATATTCTGATAGATGTTTCTGTGTTTGCCTACACATGTTTGGTACGTGCCAGTTACAGAGTTAATAACCATTTTTATTCTTCTTGCTAATACGCGGGCCATAATTTTGTAATCACTGTTGAGTAATGTTACTGGGCGAAGATTTTCAATTGCTTTGCTAAGTGAGTTTTTAGGAATTAGAACTATGATCCCTTCAGGAAATTCTTTGGGAGCGGCAACAGTGCCATTCTTGATTTCATTGTACATACATAGCAACTTGCTTTTCATTTGTGGCCAGAACACCTGGTAGAATTCCACGGGGATACCATCAGGTCCTGGCGACTTATTTTTAGGACTCTGTGCTATTGCGTCGTTCAATTCGTCCTCTTCTATTGCAGCCATGAGATTTTATACTTGCTCTGTACTAGTTCGTCCTGATACGTTTCTAGCAAGATCACGCCGCGCCTCGTCGACGGTAGGTTTGGTGGACATCATATCTGAGATATATTTATGAACAGCGTTTCGAATTTCATGCTGTTTAGTGTGCCTGGTCCCATCAGGTAACTTAACTTCTGTCAGTATTTTTCTGTTTCCTCTCTTATTCTCACGCATTACATGGTACATAGCTGTTTCTTCCCCTTCTACAATGTTGTGTATTCTCGCTCTGACTTTAAAACCTTCTGACTGTCGCCGCTTCAGTGCTAAAAGTTTTGCTTTAACTTTCTGAATCCGGCTTAAGTTCTCCATTAATCGTGTGTCCAAGGTGTACAGGTCTGTAAGGCAGCTAAAATAAAATTTAGTCGTCTTTTTATTCCAGAAACTTTTCTGTCGTGAGTAATCGATCAGCATTCTTCGTATTTTAGGCTTCGCACATTGTAACCACCAAGCTATGGCAGAACTGTATAGCGAGAATCGTTTCTCGCATTCTTGCCACACATTAGTAAATGCTACGCGACATTCCTCATCTTGTAGATGTGTAATGTTGAGTTTCCATATGCCCCTCGCTCGGTAAGTCTCTTGTTTTTGCAAATTTACTGTGGTGATGTACGCGGCGTGGTCAGAAAACATAGTGGGCCAGACCTCACACTGGAGTACATGGTTCTTAAGGTTGGACGAGACGTAAATTCTGTCTAGCCTGCTTGCTGAATGACTGGCAAAATATGTGAAACTGGCCTGTGCGCCATGGGTATGTCCCCGGTATCGGTTAACTGCATTTGGTGGACTATTCTTTCCAGTTCTAAGGACTTGTTGAAATTCGGTGTCTGGTCTTTCGGGCTAAGTACAGAATTAAAATCGCCGGCTAGGATTATATAATTTTGACATGTACCGAAGAGATGAATGATTTCACTTTTAAAAAAATTTGCTCTAGCACGCCTGTTATTGTTGCCTGACGGTACATAAACGTTGATGATGCGGGCATTATTAACAGTCACTGCAACCCCTCTGCTGTTTTCAAGTTTTGCTATTTGTGTGACACGGATGCCTTCTTTCGTGAGAATTGCGGTTCCCAGCTCTGCACCGATACCGGGGTTTATTATGGCGTTGTATCCACGTATGTTTTCTAATTTAATATCTGGTACTTCCTGTGACAGTAGTATATCAACGTCAGCTGCGTATAGAAAGTCTTTGAGATGTTGTAAGTGCAGGGTTATTAATGTTCAACGTAGCGATTTTGTAAGCTTGTGCCGCGTTCATATTGTCCTACTCATTACCGGAGTCAGTATTCGTTATACGAAGTGCTGTCGGTGGAAAATCCTTTTTCACATGTATGTTCAGGCAATGATGTATCCATCGTGTTCAGTTGATCTCTTGGGGCAGGAGTCTGTTCCGTTCCTCCAGTTTCATTCAATTCTTCATCTTGATTCATTTCATCCGATTCATCAGCCCAGGTTTTGTGTTGATTAGCTTTTGATGTCTCTTTTTCTGCATTTCTAGTATCAGGGAAAACCTTGTCTGTATCGAAATTTTTTAGCAGCTTCAACCTCTCGTGTGACGAATGGTCCGTTGACATGGTGCATGGCGTATTTGATTTCGCTTGCAAGGGGTCAGGTGGCTGCATACTCAGAACCGGATTACTATGTTGTTCTTCATGCAGTTTGTTGCTAATCTGCTTTGCTTTTTCTCGCAATGGTGGTGCCAGTTGTTCAGCGCCCTTATGAGCTAGTCTCCTCTTTTTATGTTTCCTTGGAGGACTGACTCTTGGGAAGGTTGCATCGTTCTCCAATATCTCTTGGGTCTCTTGCGCTCGGTCCTGTTCGCTGGCAAGTGATAGGTTGGTTTCCTTGTGGTTTTCTGGAGACCGCTCATTCTGAAGGATTATAACCGGTTCAGGAGTTTGTTCTCTTTGAACAAGGATATTTGGTTCTTTTTCTTGACTCTTTGGCTGTGTTGTCACCGTCGAGTCGCTAACTTCCATTATCACTTCATTGTCGCGAGCTGCATCGTCCTGAGTAGCGTCCCGAGTGGCGTCAGGAGCGTCACGCGTGTGGAGTTGTCCAGCGGCTGCCGCTACGTAAGTTAAAGGCAACGTTGACATGGCTGGGGGCCTCACTGCTTCACCCGCAGGTGGCTAGGCCACTCGGCGTTGTATACACTGCGAGCGGACATGGCCTGTACCGCCGCAAGACGTGCAGGTCCTTGGCTGCCCATCATACATGACTATAGCCCGATAACCACAAACATTTATATACGAGGGTATGTGCTTGTGTAAATCAACTCGCAGTTGCCAGATGCCATTCAAGACGGGGAACTTGTGAGCAGGAGACCACTTTTCTGCAAAATTGCTAATTATTCTCCCATAAGGAGCTATCACGGAATTGATCTGCTCAGCGGTGATTTCAAATGGTAGCTCAAAGATACGGACAGTCCTTAATCCAAAGCCAGCATGCGTAACACGAACTTCACTAACATTGTCATCTTGATGTTTGAACTTAAATGTTCCGCCACTAGATTCAACAATTTTGTCACACAATTCCGTGTTTCTAAGCTTGACATACACAATGCTACTCACAATTGAAAGGTGAATACCTATAATATCCTCAAACGAAATTTTTAACAACTTCCTCTAACCATGTCTCCATTTCGAACGAATTCGGTCTCTGCCCTTTCTGGTCAAAAACAAATATCAATGTGTCTCTTCTATTAGACTGATCCATCTATCCTTCTAATATGAATCCATCAAGAGTCTGAAACAACGCATCTAACTATTGCAACAGGCGCTTGACTTACCGAGCGGAGCGCAGCAGACCGCAGCGCACAGCACACGCCGGAGGTCCGCACACCACGGCCGCCAAAAGCCGACTGCTAGCCGACACATTGCTGTAATACCTCCAGAAGTCAACAACAATTCCTCCAAAACTTCTGCTTTCCACAGCGCTGTGAGATAATGCATATGACCGGGTCTAGAATACTGAGAGACAATAAGTTACACCTTTCCTTTTGCACTGCACGATTTTTTCAACAACCAGATAGCGCAATAGAGTAGCTCAAGTGGAAAGGAACACTTCCTATTTAAATTTCAGCAACCTACACTGTTGGCAGTTCTGTGTTGGTGGCAGTTAAGTGCTTTTTTTTTTGGCGAATACAAAATAAAGGTGAATGTATGCACTGGGTAGCCGAGGCAGCTAGTTTATGGTGTTTAGGTCAACCAAGTAAATGAATTTACTGAACACGCTGCAAATTGATACAGGAAGCCTGTGTGTCAGAATTCTCAGCCAGTGTGGCACAACGGCGTTATGACAGAAAAATGAGCCACTCAGAAGGGGAGTTGGTGGTCTGCTGGGCTCATGAGATGCTTTCCTATCTGTGGTGTGGGTTCGATTCCAACTTCGGTCAGTGATTTTAGATAGGGAGAGAGGGATTTAATTCTCTTCTGGCTACACTAAGTGAAGATGATATAATGGCATTGTGGTCTGAAATTCACATTAAAAATGATATTCCTTCTCTACCAAGCAGACGTTAGGTTGAGGCACAATACCGTCTGGAGTGGCGACATGTAGAAACTCTATCACCAGTAACCTTTCCTATACTAGTTATTTACTTCTAGTGGCGAAACAAACGCTATGTAGGCTCACAGGACATTTATTCATCTGAGCTTCTGCATGTAGATAAAACTGGTTCTGAACTGGGAAAGCAACTCAGACCGCCCTTAACGAGGAATTTGTTCCCTTCGTGACAATACAGCTCGGCTGCAATTTGTTGTTTGTTCAAAACTGCAGATTCCTCAACATCTCCACATATTGCGCGTGGATGGGTTCGAATCCTGGCCCGGCACTAAATATTTCATTATGTATTATCAAGGACTAGCATGAGAACACCTACTTGATGGTGGATAATAATTTCGATTTTTAATGTATTTTCATTCGTTGTCAACACTAACGACATTTGACGTTTTTTACTCCCAGTGAGACACAGAACTATTTGCGAGATCACTGTAAGTTCAAGATGTTATTCCGAGCTGCTGGTGGAGAAAAATTCTGTAGCTCACGTATCCTTGTGTGTAGTCAACAACGATATGTGCGGGGCTCTATTCCCAGTCAGCACTGAACTCTTCGTCATGTTATTTCTAGTTCAAACATGCTCACATGTCGCTGCTGGTGCAACAAACCCATATTTAACGTTAGTTTTCTCTACAATATAACAGCGATAGGTGCTGGGTTGGAGTCCTGGGAAGGAAAAAATTAATGTTTCGTCTCGTCATTTCAGTTAAAACATCTAGCTACTGCCGAGAAAATGCGATATGTCACAGTTGATTGTGCTTCGATATCTATCCGATTAGGTTCTGGGTTCGAATCCCTGTCCAACACAAAGCTTTACCTCCCGGCATTTCAAATAAGTTACTTGTTAAGAAGCAATATTTAACATCTCTCGTTGTTAGTTAACAGGGACAGTGCTGGGTAGGAATTCGCGTCCGTTAAAAATGTTTGCGTTATCTAATTTAAAGTTGGTATTTGCTAAATGACACTGTCTAAAATCGAAGTATATCACACTCTGTATGCCTAATCATGAATGACTGTTAGTTTCCGTCAGCTACGAATTCTTTGCTTAGTCTGCATGACCTGGGTTTGAATCCATATGCAGAGCGACACGGTTCGTCGTGTCATTGGAAGTTCATACATATTCTCGACTAGCTGCTCGTGAAGAACTTAAATTTTTAATGTCATTTTGTGTTAAATAATAAGTACGGTAAGTTACTTTGAAGAGGAAATCACGAATACGACGAACTTATTACGTGCATTACCAATCTGACGTAATAATGAGAGTGGTAATATTTCAGGTATGTCATTTATTGTAATAAATGTGAGCTTACAAGCATTATGGACAGTCTTACCTGTGATAAGGTGTTCCCTGATATTTGTAGAATCGTAGTACTACTTTACATCTAGTGTTATTGCGATACAGGGTAGTGTTTTCTAGTGGTGACTTGTTGGAACCATTTTCAATAGTCAAACGACTGTACCAAGGAGCGATTAGAGGACCTGCTAGACAGCTGCGTTATGTGGGTTGCATGAGAATCAGGCGAAATGCAATTCAGGTCGTTCGGTTACTTTTGAGCACGACTGTACATCGCACGGACAAAACGAAGTTCAATACCACAGAAATATCACTGATGTTAGATTGGAGAATTACTAAACCATCACAGTTATCTCATTGCAGCTCATTGTTAGCAATAACTAAACCCAGTGGTAATGTCTGCCTTGTACTATATGCCTGAGCTATTAATCAAATCATTATCTTAGTTCACACTAGATGAACAATGAAAACAATTTATGGTGTTAAACTCCTTACAAGCATTGGTCTGATTATTTCGCACTGGTGGGTGAACCACTCAGAACAACCTAGGAAATATACAGCATTCATATTTACAGGAAGGAAAAAATCAATTATTGGCGTTACCTTTTAGATCAGATACAAGTTCAGGTGTCTTTATCATTGCATCGTAACTGCATTAGGCCTTGTCATATTGGACAAGATATCCTTCATGTAGATGACTTATTAATAGCTACCCCTAGTTGGGAAGAATATATTGATTTTTTAGACAGGACATTACAAAAGTTTTCAACTGCAGGAGTCACTGCAAACCCCCAGAAATCTAAGTTCGGAAGAGACCAGGTCAAATTCATTGGCCATGTGATTTCTTCTACAGATGTAACACAGGGTCCATGTAAGTGCAATAATGAATTTTCCAAATTCAAGAACTAGGAAACAGCTTAAGGCATTGCTAGGATTATATTAATTTTTCGACGTTTTATGCCTGACAAGCTTCTATCCAGCAGAGCATTATTAAGCTCGTTAAAGTAAAATGTACCCTGGATTTCGGCAAAGAACTGTCAGGTGGGCATTGAGTCAATTAAATATGTACTGAAGAATTCTGAAGTCTTACATCACTCTGACATGGAAAAGGATTTCTGTTCTGCAACTGATTTTGTAACATATTACAAGTCCCTAATCAGGAGCGATTTATTTAGTCTCACCTGTGTGGTTTGGTAGCTCAGCTTTTGTACCTCTGTGTGTTAATCTAATTTATTGGACACAGTTCTTGCGTTTTCTTCCGGGTCAACAATAGAGTCCCATGCCGTGTGTCGATTCTCCTTGTTTGTCTGTGTAGTGTAATTTTCCATGGTCTTTAGTATTGGATAGTTCATGGATAGTTCATGGATAGTTGGTTTGGAGGAGGGGCCAAACAGCTAGGTCATCGGTCGCAACGGATTAGGGAAGGATGGGGAAGGAAGTTGGCAGTGGCCTTTCAAAGCAACCATCCCAGCATTAGCCAGAACTGATTTACGGAAATCATGGAAAAACTAAATTAGGATGGCTGGCCGTGGGTCGGAACCGTCGTCGTCATGGGTGGTTTCTTTATTAGTGCGCGCTACCGTTTTTCGTGTCCAGTTACTAAACATATTTCAAAATGCAAGCGAATTAAATTCAGCATTTAGTTTCCATTGTTTGCTATTCATTTGCAGAAAATTACCTTTTCCTAATTAATCTGGTGCCGACCAGATGCATGACCACAACCTTTACGTTCCAGTTCCAATATATCTGGTTCGATTCCTATTCGAACGACTTTGCCTCGTCTCAGTATTCAGACTTTCAAATGACGAATTACAGTCTGATTGCTTAATATACACGATCACGGTCTGCTTAAGATCCAGGAAAAGAAGTAGCACTGTAGGATGGATTTACGTTTGTAGTAACGCCATAGAATGTTATGAGGTACTCTCCTTGCGGTCGGCGAAATCTGTTGAAGTGCTGATCTCAGCCCATCGATCTCTTGTTCTGAAGACACAAATGATAAGAGAGATCATATTCTGAAATAATTTAATAACACGGCTACACGAAAAGCAGACAATATTTCTGATGTTAGTCTCAGAAAATTTAATTTTTCCCTCATTGACTAATTTCATCAGATACTATCGAAACTTTGTTTGGCACCGTTTGCTTCCTAATCACTATATTAGGATAATAAGAGTAAACAACAACATAACTCATATGTACAGGGGCTAAAGACCCTGATCTGTACTGGGTGTACTCCCTCGATATGCAGGTCAGCTCCCTTCGAACCAGATCTGCTGTGATAAACTGTGCACAACGCAAAGAACGAGAAAAGTAATGGTCCTGACAAGAAAGTCGTTAGTAGGTCATTGTTGAAATCAGTGGTAATGAATGGAATAAAGGGGTTCATCTACATACTGAAATTGAAAATAGGTGTACTTTGGACCGACTGTAGTTTATTATAAAAACATTCCACAGTGGGCACAACACATGATTAACAAATGTAATAGTTAACTCTCACACCAAATGCAGATTAGAGGAAGTCAGAATATAAAATGCGTATATTTCACAGAATTGATAAAAACTGGGCTCTCAAAGTCCGTGGGGACTGGAAGAAAATAATCTGGTAACTAACTCGCAAAATCATGTAAACAAATCAAGTACACAGTTTCACATGAATCATGATTGTCCGTAGAGCACTTGCTCGCGAAAGAAAAAGGTCCCGAGTTCGAGTCTCGGTCCGGCACACAGTTTTAATGTGCCAGGAAGTTTCATATCAGCGCACACTCCGCTGCAGAGTGAAAATCTCATTCTGGAAACATTCCCCAGGCTGTGGCTAAACCATGTCTCCGCAATATCCTTTCTTTCAGGAGTGCTAGTTCTGCAACGTTCGCAGGAGAGATTCTGTAAGGTTTGGAAGGTAGGAGACGAGGAACTGGCAGAAGTAAAGCTGTGAGGACGGGCCGTGAGTCGTGCTTGGGCAGCTCTGTCGGTAGATCACTTGCCCGCGAAAAGCAAAGGTCCCGAGTTCGAGTCCCAGTCCGGCACACAGTTTTAATCTGCCAGAAAGTTTCACATGCACAGTTTATCATCTGAGTGTCAGTGAATTTGTCTGCCAGGTGGTTGTAATCCTCCACTTCGTATGTTACATCGGACAAGTGATGAAGCCTCCATCATGGGCATAAGTAGTGCTTCAGCAACTTTTCCAGTAGTCGGACTTTGTGGACAGCCTTAAATATCCGTAGCAAGGACCCCAGGCTGTATCTCAGTCCCTGCCGCTTTATTGTTGCTCAATCCATCATTATACTGGGTGTCCTGGGTCCACACTTCGTCGGACCTGGTGATGAGCTGTTTCACGTAGTCATCCTGAGTGTCATCCAGCTGAAATATAAACTGTATACCCATTGTCGGTTCACCCTCACGATAGTGGAGCAAAAATACTGTCAATCGTGTATTGTTTTACTTCAATGCGTTGTATGCGAAAGTCATGAAGGCACTATTACACCCCAGTCTCTCTGCACAGCATCAACGTACGTCATGAGCGTATATGTTAACGTCTTACTGAGGTGTTCTGTGGGTTCTAGAAACTTGTCGTCCTGCGGGCGATATCACAACATGAAATTACCCTAATCCTAGTCTCGACTGCAAAACTTTTCTACGATCAGAGGCCATCATACAGGGTGCTAATTGGTTCAAAACGAATTTCACAGTTATCAGAACTTCAGCAATATAGCGGGTGAAGCAATGGTGTAGTCTAATATTCATCCATTGCTGTTAGTCGTTTTCGGGATTCTCCCAGGGAAATAGATTCAGATTTGTTTGAATGGAAATGAAGCAGGCGGGATTGTTACCAAGTGCTCTGAGGTATTAGTGGTATGTGATTCCGTCTTTGGAATTCCTTACAGTAGTTCGCATGGTGTCTAACAGATTAGTGGAAACCTGGTGTCCTCATCTAATTCTGTCTGGAGTCTTCACGAATTCCAGGCGACTAGAAGTTGGTGCGTCGTAGAAGTACCTGAGGATAGCTGGTTGTAGATGGACTAGGATAACGAGCAACCATTTCTGCCCCATTAGATCACAGATCCTCTGATACATACTCCGTTAGTTAATTGGAAGTCTCGTTTGGTCGGTTCCTCTTTTTTCCATGCTTCTACTGTTTGATATTTGTTGGATTTTCCCTCTCTTCAACAGTAGTGTCATACATAACGATCACTAAGATGTTATCCACACTGCTCTGTTCTGCCAATGGAGTCCTTGAAAGCCATTCGGCAGCCTTACGCTTGCGTCAGTTATTGTGAACCACTGGGACCTTATACGCCTGAACCCTCAGCGTCCATCTCGCCAGTGGACTCGACAGATCATTGTTGCGCTAATAGCCTTGTGCCAGTAGCTGCAAGTGTGTCGACCTGTGGGTTGTACACTGAGGTGGTGAAAGTCATGGATACCTCGTTTCGGACATCCTTTTGCCCTGCGTAGTGCAGCAACTCAACGTGGAATGAACTCAACAAATCATGGCAGTGAACCGCGGATTTAATTTTCAAAGAATATTCTTATTAATTTACTTTATTTACTAGCGATTCATCAAGAACATTAACACATTTAATCACACTATGGAGCGTGGAAGTAGTTACCAGGGAGTAACTGATGAAATCAAAATGAAATTGCTTTTAACAAATGGGAATTTTATTCGTAAAAGCTTTTCTGTTTTTTATGAAACAGATTTAAAATTATAAGCAGGAAGCACCCTCTAAATATCAAGTTACCATTTATTCACAGGCAGAAAGAAACAAATTTTTGAGTCTATGAGCTTTCGGGCTGAGAACCTTGCCACTCCCGTTTGACACGGCCGTAGTCACGACCGCTCAGAACAACCTCTGAAAGACTACACTGGTGCAAATCTGCAACACACCAGATTACCTTAAAGTAACAGTGTTAACAATTCACACACAAGGACGCAAACTATGCACCCCGTAGGAGGGATGGAAATGGTACAAAACACTAAAAATTAAAATATTAACTTGCCACCGAAGGTGCAACTTGATTCTAACTTATAAGAAAAGCCTTACGGTGAAAGGGTGGCAACTTTATATACTAAAATGATCATTTAAATGAAAGCCCATAATATGCAATCTTATATAAAATTCTAGAAAACAAGTTAAGATGCTCTACAGTACACAGATATCGCCTCTCAAGATGACAGGCAAGATCGAAACATACACTCCTGGAAATGGAAAAAAGAACACATTGACACCGGTGTGTCAGATCCACCATACTTGCTCCGGACACTACGAGAGGGCTGTAGAAGCAATGATCACACGCACGGCACAGCGGACACACCAGGAACCGCGGTGTTGGCCGTCGAATGGCGCTAGCTGCGCAGCATTTGTGCACCGCCGCCGTCAGTGTCAGCCAGTTTGCCGTGGCATACGGAGCTCCATCGCAGTCTTTAACACTGGTTGCATGCCGCGACAGCGTGGACGTGAACCGTATGTGCAGTTGACGGACTTTGAGCGAGGGCGTATAGTGGGCATGCGGGAGGCCGGGTGGACGTACCGCCGAATTGCTCAACACGTGGGGCGTGAGGTCTCCACAGTACATCGATGTTGTCCCCAGTGGTCGGCGGAAGGTGCACGTGCCCGTCGACCTGGGACCGGACCGCAGCGACGTACGGATGCACGCCAAGACCGTAGGATCCTACGCAGTGCCGTAGGGGACCGCACCGCCACTTCCCAGCAAATTAGGGACACTGTTGCTCCTGGGGTATCGGCGAGGACCATTCGCAACCGTCTCCATGAAGCTGGGCTACGGTCCCGCGCACCGTTAGGCCGTCTTCCGCTCACGCCCCAACATCGTGCAGCCCGCCTCCAGTGGTGTCGCGACAGGCGTGAATGGAGGGACGAATGGAGACGTGTCGTCTTCAGCGATGAGAGTCGCTTCTGCCTTGGTGCCAATGATGGTCGTATGCGTGTTTGGCGCCGTGCAGGTGAGCGCCACAATCAGGACTGCATACGACCGAGGCACACAGGGCCAACACCCGGCATCATGGTGTGGGGAGCGATCTCCTACACTGGCCGTACACCACTGGTGATCGTCGAGGGGACACTGAATAGTGCACGGTACATCCAAACCGTCATCGAACCCATCGTTCTGCCATTCCTAGACCGGCAAGGGAACTTGCAGTTCCAACAGGACAATGCACATCCGCATGTATCCCGTGCCACCCAACGTGCTCTAGAAGGTGTAAGTCAACTACCCTGGCCAGCAAGATCTCCGGATCTGTCCCCCATTGAGCATGTTTGGGACTGGATAAAGCGTCGTCTCACGCGGTCTGCACGTCCAGCACGAACGCTGGTCCAACTGAGGCGCCAGGTGGAAATGGCATGGCAAGCCGTTCCACAGGACTACATCCAGCATCTCTACGATCGTCTCCATGGGAGAATAGCAGCCTGCATTGCTGCGAAAGGTGGATATACACTGTACTAGTGCCGACATTGTGCATGCTCTGTTGCCTGTGTCTATGTGCCTGTGGTTCTGTCAGTGTGATCATGTGATGTATCTGACCCCAGGAATGTGTCAATAAAGTTTCCCCTTCCTGGGACAATGAATTCACGGTGTTCTTATTTCAATTTCCAGGAGTGTATTTCAAGAATTACCCCGTTACACTACAAGCAATAAATTCGTTAGCACACCAAATACGACAAACATGACAGAGGCAGCTCCGAACGACAGACAGACGCTAACTGCCTAACAAATGCGGACGAGAGACAGACGAGCAAGCTGGGGACGAGACACTGATCAAGAAAACAAGTAGAATTAGAAGAGTAAATCACACAACATAGCACCAATCTAACTTCTAATAAACTGCGATTTCTGGAGAAGACCTGGCGCGGCACCCCAAAATCACTCTCCCGAACCGTCCGCCTCCAACCGCTTCAACGGACGCAGGAAGGCGCGCCCATCTCCCGTCTTCCCTGGGCCACACCAACCGACCGACTGCCCGCTGCTTCGCCCGCGACTGCTGCTCCGTCGCGACTGCCCTGCTGGTGCGTCTCCCACTCACTTCCAAACACACTACGGCGGGAATACTGGCCCGGACCCAACCATGCGGCCGGCCGAAATGGCCGTGCGGTTAAAGGCGCTGCAGTCTGGAACCGCAAGACCGCTACGGTCGCAGGTTCGAATTCTGCCTCGGGCATGGATGTTTGTGATGTCCTTAGGTTAGTTAGGTTTAACTAGTTCTAAGTTCTAGGGGACTAATGACCTCAGCAGTTGAGTCCCATAGTGCTCTGAGCCATTTGAACCACTTTGAACCCAACCATGCGGAGGAAACAAGCCCACTGGAAAAACGACATACTGCACCAGGAAAGGACCGAGCCAAGCTCCACAAGATGGTAACTGAAGGGGCCCAGAAGCACTCGGAGAACCGGTTACACCACGGCGTTGCAGCTCGCACCGGCCAAACTGGTGTCGTGGGTTGACTCCAGTTGCTCTCGGGTCGACCGCGAAGTCACTACCCCTCGCTATACGCCGCGACCTCACATGCGCTGACACTCAAGACTGACAAGTCTTCTTGTGTCTCAGTGCACGACCGGCCAACCGATCGATTCAATCACTCACTGAGTTCTCTTTGTGGCGAAGTGGAAAGATTCACATTTTTCCGGATTTAAAGGTTGATCCGAACGACAAACATACTAGCACTCCGACCGACAGACATACACTAACCGCCTCATAAATGCGGACGATAGACAGACCCAGATTGACTCTAGACTCACCCAGACTGACAGACTGGCGAGCTCATAGCGGCCCTTTAAATGCACGTGAACAGACAACCTTTCCCCTTTCCCACCAAAGCTGCGATTACCACAGCGCTGCCACCGCCAGAAACGGAGGGCGACTGCTTCACACTACGCGCTGCTGCGCGCTCTTCAAAACCGCAATTTTTACTACGGCTGAGGCAGAAATTTTGAGCCATGGTCATCTATAGCCGTCCGCAATTGCGAAAATGTTGCGTGTGCAGGATTTTCTGAACGAACTAATCTCTCGCAAAATATATTGTAAATGTTAGCGGGGATTCATGTCGGGGGATCTGGGCGGCCAAATCATTCGCTCGAGTTATACAGAACGTTCTTCGAACCAGTCGCGAACAGTTGTGACCCAGTGTCATGGCATACTGTCATCCATGAAAATTCCATCGTTTTTTGGGAACATGAAGTCGATGAATAGCTGAAAATGGTTTCCAGGTAGCCGAAAATAACCATTTGCTGTCAATAATCGGTTCAGTTAGACCAGAGGACTAAGCCTATTTCAAGTAAACGCAGCTCATACCATTATGGACCTACCACTGACTTACACAGTACTTTGTTGACAACTTGTGTCCATGGCTTTATGGAGTCTGCGCCACGCTCGAACCCTATCATCTGCTCTAACCGACTGACATCGGGACCCATCTGACCAGGACACAGTTCTCCAGTCGTCTAGGGTCCAACCTACATGGTCAAGATCAGGATAGGTGCTGCAGGCGATTTTGTGCTGTTACCAAAGGCAATCACGGCGGTCATCGGTAACTGTAGTCCATCAACTCCAAATTTCGCTGCACTGTCCTAACGAATACGTAAGTCATACGCTCGAATTGATTTGTGAAGTTATTTCACGCCGTGTAGCTTGTTTTTCAGCACTACCAGCTCCGCAAACGCCACTCCTCTCGGCTACTGCGTTGTTCGTGATGAGAGGTGACGCCTCAAGTTTGGTATTCTCAGCACACTCTTGACAATTTGGATCTCGGAATTTTGAATTCTCTAACGATATCCGAAAAGGAATGTCCCATACATCTATCGACAACTACAATTCCTGTCGTGGGTCCATAATTACTTCATAAACCTTTTCACTTTAATCACCTGAGTACACATGACAGCTCCGGCAATGTGCTGCCTTTTATACCTCGTATACGCGATACTACCACCTCCTGCATATGTACATATCGCTATCTCATGACGTTTGTCACTTCGGTGTAATAACTGACACACCAGTGGATTGGGCAGCGAGGATAACAGAACTCAGCTGTACACGGCACTGCACCGCTATAACCGCACTTTAGAAGTGTGGCGGTATCATCACACCAGGCTAATTCTCTTGGTCTGGCAAAGTGTCTAGCCGCTGGAATTTAGCGCAACAAGTGGGCACCAGAAGCTTATAAATAAGTCTGGATTTTAAGACAGGGATTACTCGTCATCGTCGGAAGAAATCGTTACCGCCACGGCGCCACAGCAGTGATGGACAGCCAAATGGTTCAGCCAGCTGTAGCCAAGGATTCGAGACTAGGCTAACCCTGCAGTCGTCATTGGACTGGGTATCACAGCCCTACCAAATGGCTTTCAGCACTATGGGACAACATCTGAGCTCATCAGTCCCCTAGAACTTAGAGCTACTTGAACCTTACGAACCTAAGGACATCACACACATCCATGCCCGAAGCAGGATTCGAACCTGCGACCGTAGCAATAGCGCGGTTCCAGACTGAAGCGCCTAGAACCGCTCGGCTCCCGCGGCCGGCCATAGAGCTACCGGTTTGCCACCTGCACACAACACCAGCCGCCAGCTGACTGCTGTCTCAGGGTGGCGACTTGTACTCCTCGCGCAGCTGCCTTCTTGTTCGTTCGCAGTGACGCGAGAGGGATGAGAAGCCACAGAGCCGCGGAGCCTAGGCGTCGCCGGTGGGAGCAGCGCAGGCGCCGCCACCGCGCCCGCTTGGGGAGCCGAGGGGCCCTCTCCCAAGTGGCTCGCCATTGCAGCATATCTCGGCGCAACGTTGACGTCAACGCCAGTGGCTTACAGGGACGCCGGCTTCAGTAACGTGAGGTGACAACTTAGCAGCAGGAGGAGGCGGAATCCGCTTCCTGTCCATCGGCCTAAGTCACGGTCTTCTTTGTAATTGTTAAGGTCGTTTGCCCTAGGCTCCACGGCCTGTCATCACCACTCACTCATCCCCCAGTGTTCGAAGCACGCTACAGAGTGTTGTATGGAGGGCTGACATCACAGCAATCGTCAGTGGATAGTTGCCACTCCCGCATCATCCAAGTCACAGCCCACTGTATCATAGGGTGAGCGAGGCAGCTTTTGCTCTAGTGTGGTGATAGTCCTGTGGCCTAAGTTACGTGAAGACTAACTTTACAAGAAAATGATTGAGTTGTCGCAATTTAAGGGGAATTACAGAGAGGAGTGTCTGGTGCCTGTGTTTTTTACTCATTGTAATTTGCTTGGGCACTCTGTCCCATGCGCTGAATCGGCAGGAGTGAATTACATTTCATGTAATCGCTTAGGGGCTTGCGCAGTAGTAACATTGTTACCATCAGATCACCGAAATCAATGGGTGTCAGGCTTAGCTAGCACTTGGATGGGTGACTGCCCGGGCCTACGGAGTGCTGTTGGTTTGTGGCATGCTCTCAGTAATTGTGAGGGCGATTCAGGAGCTTTTTTTATTTAATTGTATGGCTAGGGCCCTCCGCCAGGCAGGCCGTTCGCCGTGTGCCAGTCTTTCAGTTTGACGCCATTTCGGTGACCTGCAGTCGATGAGGCTGATGGGATGATGATGAGGACAGCACAACACCCAGTCCCTGGGCGGAGAAAGTGACCCGATCCAGCCGGGAATCGAACCCGAGCCCAGAGGATTGACAATCTGTCACGCTGACCATTCAGCTACCGGGAACGTTAAATCAGTGGATCCAAAAAGCATATCCAGACACTCTGGGATGATAATGGAATTGAAACAGAGGATGACACGCGTAAAGCTGAAATACTAAACACCTTTTTCCAATGTTGTTTCACAAAGGAAGACCGCACTGCAATTACTTCTCTAAATCCTAGCAAGAACGAAAAAATAGCTGACATCGAAATAAGTGTCCTACGAATAGGAAAGCAACTGAAATCACTCAACAGAGGAAAGGCCACTGTACCTAACGGGATACCAATTCGATTCTACACAGAGTACCCCCTTCTAACAGCCGTGTACCACTAGCCTCTAGAGGAACGGAACGTCCCAAATGATTGGAAAAGAGCACGGGTAATTCCAGTTTTCAAGAAGGGTCGTCGAGCATATGCCCAAAACTATAGGCCTATATCTCTGACATCGATCTGTTGTAGAATTTTATAACATGCTATTTGCTCGCGTGTCATGTAGTTTCTGGTAACCCAGAATCTACTGTGTAGGAATCAACATGGATTCCGTAAACAGCGATCGTGTGAGACCCAACTCGCTTTATTTGTTCATGAGACCCAGAAAATATTAGATACAGGCTCCCAGGTAGATGCCATTTTCCTTGACTTCCGGAAGGCATTCGGTACGGTTCCGCACTGTCGTCTGATAAACAAAGTAAGAGCCTACGTAATGTTAGACAAGGTGTGTGTCTGGATTGAAGAGTTTTTAGCAAACAGAACACAGCATGTTGTTCTCAATGGAGAGGCGTCTACAGACGTTAAAGTAACCTCTGGCGTGCTACAGGGAAGTGTTATGGTACCACTGCTTTTCACAATATATATAAGTGACCTAGTAGGTAATGTCGGAAGTTCCATTCGGCTTTTCGCGGATGATGCTGTAGTATACAGAGAAGTTGCAGCATTAGAAAATTGTAGCGAAATGCAGGAAGATCTGCAGCGGATAGGCACTTGGTGCAGGGAGTGGCAACTGACCCCTAACATAGAAAAATGTAATGTATTGTGAATACATAGAAAGAAGGATCCTGTATTGTATGATTATATGATAGCGGAACAAACACTGGTAGCTGTTGCTTCTGTAAAATATCTCGGAGTATGCGTACGGAGCCGGCCGAAGTGGCCGAGCGGCTCTAGGCGCTTCAGTCTGGAACCGCGCGACCGCTACGGTCGCAGGTTCGAATCCTGCCTCGGGCATGGATGTGTGTGATGTCCTTAGGTTAGTTAGGTTTAAGTAGTTCTAAGTTCTAGGGGACTGATGACCTAAGATGTTAAGTCCCATAGTGCTCAGAGCCATTTGAGCCGTTTGAACCAAGCATGCGTACGGAGCGGTTTGAAGTGGAATGATCATATAAAATTAATTGTAGGTAAGGCGGGTGCCAGGTTGAGATTCATTGGGAGAGTCTTTAGAAAATTTAGTCCATCAACAGAGGAGGTGGCTTACAAAACACTCGTTCGACCTATACGTGAGTATTGCTCATCAGTGTGGGATCCGTACCAAGTCGGGTTGACAGAGGAGATAGAGAAGATCCAAAGAAAAGCGGCGCGTTTCGTCACAGGGTGGTTTGGTAAGCGTGATAGCGTTACGGAGATGCTTAGCAAACTCAAGTGGCAGACTCTGCATGAGAGGCGCTCTGCATCCGGTGTAGCTTGCTGTCCAGGTTTCGAGAGGTTGTGTTTCTGGATGAGGTATCGAATATATTGCTTCCCTCTACTTATATCTCCCGAGGAGGTTACGAATGTAAATTAGGGAGATTCCAGCGCGCACGGAGGCTTTCCGGCAGTTGGTCTTCCCGCGAACCACACGCGACTGTAACAGGAAACGGAGGTAATGACAGTGGCACGTAAGGTGCCCTCCGCCACACACCGTTGGGTGGCTTGCGGAGTATAAATGTAGATGTAGATGTAGACGGACGATTGAGGAGCTACTTAACTGTAAGTAGTGGCTCCATTCACGAAAACTGACCGGGAGAACTATGTTTGGACCACGTGCTTGTTCTATATCAACATTACGTGACACATATCAGCTTAGGATGACACGGCGGTCGGCAACAGCCATGGCCCTTCTGTGGCCTGTTCTGACGGGGTAACCGCTTTGGGCTTACAGCTAGACAGTGAACAGTGTCCCCTGGTTAGGCAGAAGAAGCAGATTGATAGAATACTCCTTCTCTTTATAACAGTTTTATTCTCTGGGTTTCTCTGTGATGTGAAAACGAGTAAGGTAGAGGAAGAGCCAAGTTTACAGACACAAGATGCCACCAGTGAGGGGCTTTGCAACCGTTAAAGAATGAGGTAGCCCAGTTGAGAATGGGTAATGTTGTTGCAAATAATATTGGACGGGGTAACCGCTTTGGGCTTACAGCTAGACAGTGTACAGTGTCTCATGGTTAGGCAGAAGAAGCAGATTGATAGAATACTCCTTCTCTCTATAACAGTTTTATTCTCTGGGTTTCTCTGTGTCGTGAAAACGAGTAAGGTAGAGGAAGAGCCAAGTTTACAGACACAAGTTGCCACCAGTGAGGGGCTTTGCAACCGTTAAAGAATGAGGTAGCCCAGTTGAGAGTGGATAATGTTGTTGCAAATAATATTGGCGGAGAAGAATCACGATGTAGTACTGTTAATGACTCACGTTCTAGAGGTGGATCCAGCTAATGCTAACTTTGTCTCTTCCTTCTCTGGCAGGGTGTCTAAGGATGCGTTTATTATTTGTAGAAGACCGTAAGTCATCAGCTAACGTACGGAGTTGGTCAGATAAGCTGTTACTGCAGAGTGTGAGGTTACTCTTGATGGGGAAAACTAAATTGTTTGTAAGAAAAGCAAAAGCATTGCATAAGTCACAGACGTTTGATCGAATGTAACAGAGTTAAGAACGACGCTACAGGAAGAAGAACAGTGCAGTTAGGGACTGTGCCCAGAAGGCGTAGTGAAGCTGTGAAAGACTTGGCGGATAGGATTAGGAAATTGTTCACACCTATGAGTTATCGCAGAACGACGAGGTTTACAAAGTAGTGCTACAGGAGTCCGAACAGCGAACACTCGATGCTTTTCTGAGGGGTTTATCTCCAGATAAGTCAAGGAGGCTGCCTCCAGGTGCGCCTAAAGAGCGCCATTCTGGGATTGCGCCATAGGGTGGTGGGGTTTTGGGTTCCGCTGGATAGGTCAGGAGTCCACTACACACAGCAGGGGTTACACGGTTAGCATGGGTTGTGTATCGTGAACTTGGCGGTTTTTTAGGTTAGATAGCCTCGGGCAATTACAGAAAGAGCAACAGCCTCAAAGAGTGCGGGGAAAAGTCAGAACATGCGGGGACCAAGCAGCAATCTGTATTGTAATTGTGAACTGTCGAAGCTGCGTTGGTAAAGTACCAGAACTTCAAGCGCTGATAGAAAGCACCGAAGCTGAAATCGTTATGGGTACGGAAAGCTGGCTGAAGTCAGAGATAAATTCATACGAAATTTTTACAAAGGCACAGACGGTGTATAGAGAGGATAGATTGTATGCAACCTCTGGTGGCGTGTTTAACCCTGTTAGTAGTAGTTTATCCTGTAGTGAAATGTCAGTGGATAGTTCTTGTGAATTATTATGGGTGGAGGTTATATTCGAAAACTTAGTTAGGTCAATAACTGGCCCCTTTTACCGACCTCCCGACTCGGAAGCATTGGTGGCAGAGCAACTGAGGGAAAATATGGAACAAATTTCACATAAATTTCCTCAGCATGTTATAGTCTTAGGTGGAGATTTCAATTTACCAAATATTGACTGGGACACTCAGATGTTTAGGACGGGTGGTAGGGACAGAGCATCAAGTGACATTATACTGAGTGCACTATCCGAAAATTACCTCGAGCAATTAAACAGAGAACCGACTCGTGGAGATAACACCTTGGACCTCCTGATTACAAACAGGCCCGAACTGTTCGAATCTGTAAGCGCAGAGCAGGGAATCAATTATCATAAAGCCGTTGCAGAATCCCTGAATATGGAAGTAATCGGGAACATAAAAAAAGGGAGGAAGATTTATCTGTTTAGCAAGAGTAATAGGAGGCAGATTTCAAACTACCTAACACATCAAAACGAAAATTTATGTTCCGACACTGACAATGTTTAGTGTTTATGGAAAAAGTTCGAGGTAATCGTAAAATGCGTTTTAGACAGGTACGTGCCGAGTGAAACTATGAGGGACGGGAAAAACCGACCGTGGTTCAACAAAAACGTTAGAAAACTACTGCGAAAGCAAAGAGAGCTTCACTGCAAATTTAAACGCAGCCAAAACCTCTCAGACAAACAGAAGCTAAACGATGTCAAAGTTAGCGTAAGGAGGGTATGCTTGAAGTGTTCACTGAATTCAAAAGTAAAATTCAATGTACCGACTTGACAGAAAATCCTAGGAAGGCCTGGTCTTACGTCAAATCAGTAAGTAGATCGAAACAGCATATCCAGACACTCTGGGACGATAATGCCATTGAAACAGAGGATGACACGCGTTAAGTTGATATCCTAAACACCTTTTTCCAAAGCTATTTCACAAAGGAAGACTCACTGCAGTTCCTTCTGTAAATCACCGCACGAAAGAAAAAATGGCTGACATCGAAATAAGTGTCCAAGGAATAGAAAAGCAACTGAAGTCACTCAACAGAGGAAAAACCACTGGACATGACGGGATACCAATTCGATTCTACACAGAGTACGCGAAAGAACTTGCCCCCCATCTAACAGCCGTGTACGGCATGTCTCTAGAGGAACGTAATTTCCAAATGATTGGAAAACAGCACAGGTAGTTCCAGTTTTCAAGAAGGGTCGTCGAGCATATGCCCAAAACTATAGGCCTATATCTCTGACATCGATTTGCTGTAGAATTTTAGAACATGTTTTTTGCTCGCGTATCATGTAGTTTCTGGTAACCCAGAATCTACTGTGTAGGAATCAACATGGATTCCGTAAACAGCGATCGTATGAGACCCAACTCGCTTTATTTGTTCATGAGACCCAGAAAATATTAGACACAGGCTCCCAGGTAGATGCCATTTTCCTTGACTTCCGGAAGGCATTCGGTACAGTTCCGCACTGTCGCCTGATGAACAAAGTAAGAGCCTACGGAATATCAGACCAGGTGTGTGTCTGGATTGAAGGGTTTTTAGCAAACAGAATACAGCATATTGTTCTCAATAGAGAGACGTTTACAGACGTTAAAGTAACCTCTGGCGTGCCACAGGGGAGTGTTATGGTACCATTGCTTTTCACATTATATATAAATGACCTAGTAGATAATGTCGGAAGTTCCATGCGGCTTTTCGCGGATGATGCTGTGGTATACAGAGAAGTTGCAGCATTAGAAAATTGCAGCGAAATGCAGGAAGATCTGCAGCGGATAGGTACTTGGTGCAGGTAGTGGCAACTGACCCTTAACATAGACAAATGTAATGTATTGCGAATACATAGAAAGAAGGATCCTTTATTGTATAATTATATGATAGCGTAACAATCACTGGTAGCAATTACTTCTGTAAAATATCGGGGCGTATGCGTAGGGAACGATATGAGGGGGAATGAACATATAAAATTAATTGTTGGTATGGCAGGTGCGAGGTTGAGATACATTGGGAGAGTCCTTAGAAATTGTAGTCCATCAACAAAGGAGGTGGCGTACAAAACACTCGTTCGATCTGTACTTGAGTATTATTCATCAGTGTGAGATCGGTGCTAGGTCGGGTTGACAGAGAAGATCCAAAGAAGGGCGGCGTGTTTCGTCACAGGGTTATTTGGTAAGCGTGATAGCGTTACGGAGATATTTGGCAAACTTAAGTGGCAGACTCTGCAAGAGAGGTGCTCTGCATCGCGGTGTAGCTTGCTGTCCAAGTTTCAAGAGAGTGCGTTTCTGGATGAAGTATCGAACATATTGCTTCCCCCTACTTATACCTCCCGAAGAGGTCACGAATGTAAAATTAGAAAGTTTCGAGCACGCACGGAGGCTTTCCGGCAGTTGTTCTTCCCGCGAACCATACGCGACTGTAACAGGGAAGGGAAGTAATGACTGTAGCACGTAAAGTGCCCTCCGCCAAACACCGTTGGGTGGCTTGCGGAGTATAAATGTAGATGTAGATGTAGTTGTAGATTAGGTGAACACTGGTATATAAGAAAACTGATGTTTCGAGAAAGGTGAGGGATCGAAGACATGTATTTGAAGTGCATATGAAGTGTACTAATTGTGGACTGACTAGTCATATGCGGAGACAGTGCTACAGCCACGAAGGTGTGACTGTTATAAAAAGTAGAGGTACCCATGATTTAATGGGAATGGTAATAGGGGAGCTGTAGGTGGCCAGCGTATATAGGAGTGGTAATAGCGGTGGTCCAGGGGGAGAGAAGGGTCCATTTAACATACCAAGGAACCCAAGGGCTGCCGAAAGTAATAAAAGTAAATGCAGTTTGAACGGATGAAGAGACAGAATGTGCCATAATGGGTGTGATGGATGGTAATAAATTTAAAGTTTTCGATATAGGGGTGCGTGTGTTAGTGACCGCAAGAGAGCTAGTAGGAATGAAAGCTAGGAAACCGTTATAACTTTTGTGGGGCTGGGGTCATGTGACGACTGGGGTCAGTGGTGATGAGTTTTCTGTCCGAGGCAATGAGGTTTAAACAATGTGTGGGAATGGTGTCTCATGTAAGTGAGGGCTACGGCATGCTCCTAGGATTGGACTTTCTGTGTCAACATCAAACCACAATTGACTTTTGACGATGTGTGGTAGAACTTAGTGGGAAGGCATCTGACTGGGATAAACAGTTGTCAATGTTTGTCTGCCACAAGGAATATCTACTGCATAAAACACTCCAGTTAATTCACAAGAAGAGACACTCGCATGACTATGTGTCAGAGGAACTGGGAAGTAGCTATGAGTGAATGTGGAGCCTGGCTTATCGGCTGATACGTTTTGCGTTATAGAACAGCTGGAGGGTAGTGAAATATTGGATGCGGCGTGTTGTTTGGTGAAACGTAGTATTGTACTACTGGGGCAAAGCACTACCCATAAATGTGGATAATTTTGACGCTGAAGAAGCTAAGTTTCTGAATGGAAAGTTATTACTATATTAGGGGTTCCGGATGAGAAAGATTGCCACAAAGGGAGTGTTTGCTGTGATGAGCCGTAGGATGCTGCTAGGACTGCGAGATATTAAAGGGTTTAAGGGGAACGGATAGGACGTGGATACAACATCTGTAGCTAGAACTTCAAGATTCGTTTTTTTTCCGCGAAGTTCATTGCCTCCTACGCCAGTAACATAACACAGGATTCCAACAGAAAAAGAATCATTTTGGTATTGCAGGGTGTACCGAATCCATTGATCGGTGAAAGCAATTTTGGTGAAATTTGGAAACCAATGGTTGGCTGACGGAATAATGGAAGTGAGTTCTACACCCTGGGGATCAGGAACTGTTGCTATTACCACCACCTGAAACTACAAACTATGTAGGAAACCTAATCCAACAGCAATAGAGAGCTTTTTAAACCTCGTTAAGGAACAAGAGTGGCAGGATGTTTATAAAGCCGATAACATAACTTAGATGACAAATATAATGCTTTCCTTAAAATATTTCTAAAGCTCTTAGAGAGTTGCTTTTCCTTAAAACGTTCTAAACGGGGTACTAACAGTAAAAGGCAGCTTGGGTGGCTGACTAGTGGGATAAGAATATCATGTAGAACAAAGGGGAATTATATCAAAATGTTACAAGTGCTCACAATCGAGCTACAGTAGCCCACTACAAACTGTATTGTAAGGTGCTTAAAATGTTATTATGAAGGCAAAGAGGATCTAGTAAGCAAATAGAATAGCTAATTCACAGGATAAAATTAAAACCATATGGTCAGTTGTGAAGGAACTGGTCAGCAGCACAAGGTCGATGATATAAAGTCAGTTCGTAGTAAAAATATTTCTGTTACTGATAAGTTAGATATATCTACAGTATTTAACAATCACTTTCTGAGCATTGCTAGTGAATTAAACAAAAACTTAGTTTCTACAGAGAAGCATACAACTCTCATACAAAATGCCTTTCTGAGAGTGATGTCTGAAATGCTCCTCTGTGACACTGACAAGGGGGAGATTGAGTGAATAATTAAATCACTGAAGACTAAGGACTCTCATGCATATGATGGAGCGATTAGCAGAATATTAAAGTACTGTGCTGCACATGTTAGGCCAGAGCTTCGCAATATTTGTAACTTCTCCTTAAGGAATGGTGAGCTTCTTGAACGATGAATCTACTCAGTAGTAAAGCCGTTTTATAAAAAGTGTGAAATGAATAATGTAGACAGTTTTAGGCCTAATTTTATGCCACCAGTGTTTGCTAACGTTATTCAGAAGGCTGTGCATGCATACATGGAAGAGGCCTGGAGACACTAGAAGGTTTAAGATAGATTATATAATGGTAAGACAGAGATTTAGGAACCAGGTTTTAAATTGTAAGACATTTCCAGGGGCAGATGTTGACTCTGACCACAATATATTGGTAATGAACTGTAGATTAAAACTGAAGAATCTGCAAAAAGATGGGAATTCGAGGAGGTGGGACCTGGATAAACTGACTAAACCAGAGGTTGTACAGAGTTTCAGGGAGAGCATAAGGGAACAATTGACAGGAATGGGGAAAGAAACACAATAGAAGAAGAATGGGTAGCTTTGAGGGGTGAAGTAGTGAAGGCAGCAGAGGATGAAGTAGGTATAAAGACGTGGGCTAGTAGAAATCCTTGGGTAACAGAAAAGACATTGAACTTAATTTATGAAAGGAGAAAATATAAAAATCCAGTAAATGAAGCAGACAAAAAGGAATACAAACGTCTCAAAAATGAAATCGACTGGAAGTACAAAATGACTAAGCAGGGATGGCTAGAGACAAATGTAAGGATGTAGAGTCATCTATCACTAGGGGTAAGATAGATACTGCCTACAGGAAAATTAAAGAGACCTTTGGAGAAAGGAGAACCACTTGTATGAATATCAAGAGCTCAGATACAAAACCAGGGAAAGAAGGGAAAGTAGAAAGGTGGAAGGAGTATATAGAGGGTCTATACAAGGGCAATACACTTGAGGACAATGTTATAGAAATGGAAGTGACTGTAGATGATCATGAAATGGGAGATATGATACTGCGAGAAGACTTTGACAAAACACTGAAAGACCTAAGTCGAAACAAGGCCCTGGGAGTAGACAACATTCCATTAGAACAACTGACCGCATCGGGAGAGCTACCCTGATAAACCTGTGCCCTCTGGTTAGCAGGATGTATGAGACAGGCGAAATACCCTCAAACATCAAGAAGAATATAATAATTGCAATCCCAAAGAAAGCTGGTGTTGACAGGTGTGAAAATTACCGAACTGTCAGTTTAATAAGTCACGGCTGCAAAATACCAACACGAATTCTTTACAGACGAATGGAAAAACCGGTAGAAGCTGCCCTCGGGGAAGATCAGTATGGATTCCGTCGAAATGTTGGAACGCGCGAGGCAATATTGACCCTACGACTTATCTTAGAAAATAGATTAAGGAAAGGCAAACTACGTTTCTAGCATTTGTAGACTTAGAGAAAGCTTTTGACAATGTTGATTGGAATACTCTCTTTCAAATTTTGAAGGTGGCAGGGATAAAATACAAGGAGCGAAAGGCTATTTACAATTTGTACAGAAACCAGATGGCAGTTATAAGAGTCGAGAGACATGAAAGGGAAGCAGTGGTTGGGAAAGGAGTAAGACAGGATTGTATCATATCCCCGATGTTATTCAATCTGTATACTGAGCAAGCAGTAAACGAAACAAAAGAAAAATTTGGAGTAGGAATTAAAATCCATGGAGAAGAAATAAAAACTTTGATGTTCGTCGATGACATTGTAATTCTGTCAGAGACAGCAAAGGACCTGTAAGAGCAGTTGAACCGAATGGACAGTGTCTTGAAAGGAGGATATAAGATGAACATCAACAAAAGTAAAACGAGGATAATGGAATGTAGTGGAGTTAACTTCGGTGATGCTGAGGGAATTAGATTAGGAAATGAGATACTTAAAATAGTAAATGAGATTTGCTATTTGGGGATCAAAATAACTAATGATGGTCGAAGAGAGAGGATGTAATACGTAGACTGGCAGTTTCAAGGAAAGCGTTTCTGAAGAAGAGAACTTTGTTAACATCGAGTACAGATTTAACTGTCAGGAAGTCATTCCTGAAAGTATTTCTGTGGAGTGTAACCATGTATGGAAGTGAAACATGGACGATAAATAGTTTGGACAAGAAGAGAATAGAAGCTTTCGAAATGTAGTGTTACAGAAGAATTCTTAAGATTAGATGGGTAGATCACATTACTAATGAGGAGGTATTGAATAGAATTGGGGAGAAGAGAAATTTGTGGCACAACTTGACAGAAGAAGGGATCGGTTTGTAGGAGATGTTTTGAGCCATCAAGGGATCACCAATTTAGTTTTGGAGGGCAGCGTGGTGGTTAAAAATCGCAGAGGGAGACCAAGAGATGAATACACTAAGTAGATTCAGAAGGATGTAGGTTGGAGTAGGTACTAGGAAATGAAGAAGCTTGCAGAGGATAGAGTAGCATGGAGAGCTGCATCAAACCAGTGTCTGGACTGAATACCATAACAATAACAACATGTCTGTAAGGATAATTGATCATTTTTATCACATAATTTGCTGTAAAATGTGCAGTTTGGATTTAGAAGAGGCTTAATAGCTGAACAACTCATTTCTATGTGAGATACTAGATTGATTAAACAAGAGGTTTCGAACGCTAGGCATACTTTTTGATTTAATTAAGACATTTTATTGTGTTAATGACAAAATATTGCTCCAGAAGTTGAACCAGTATGGAATACAGGGCGCAGCTCACAATTGATTTACCTCTTACTTCAACAACAGAAAGCAAAAGTTAATTATTCACAGTGCTGAGAATAGCTGTGATGTGGTATTTGAGTTCCTTATTAATACACATGATATCCCCTCTTATAAGACAGGTAATTCTGAAATATTTCTGTTCGCTGATGACACTGGCTTGGTAGTAAAGGATGTTGTTTGCAATATTAGCTCGGCTTCAAATAAAGCAGATGATGATATAAGTTTATGGCTTGTAGAAAACGAACTTTACAGTTTATAGCACACAATTCAACAAAATCCAACGTTTGAATTTCACAAAATGGGCATATGATTAGTGACACTGAGCAGTTCAGATTTATAGGTGTTCAGATAGGTAGTAAACTGAGCCGTGCTGCGGCTCGCGTTGGTGCTGTTTGTAGATTTCCGCCTTCTGTTGGAAGCCAGACGGTATCGTTTAGTTGGAATGGTTGCGGTTGTCTTCTTCTCGTGTTGACTGGCGCCACTCGGTTTCGCAAGCGTTGTCTGTCCGCTAGTGGCAGCAGCGGCGTTTATGGATATGCAGAAACTGTTGCCCTATCTTTGGTGTGACGTCATTGTTTCTCTGGGTCGTGTGAGTGGGCCAGTTCGGTTGGGGACTCAGGAGGAGCCAGGTCCGCACAGTGCCAGAACACGCCGGGACCGCTGGCAGCACGCAAGGGCTGCCGCATGGAAGGGCTGTGGTCACGAGGGTGCACGACCTCGCTGTAAATCGGATCCAGTGTTCTTTAAGATGAGTGCAAGTCAATCAAAGTAGAGAAGCCTCCACCACTGAGACATCTCGCGATTCTCCAGTGACTTGGGTTCGTGTTGCTGCTCGTAGTGTCGCCGAAGCGAAGAGCAGCGAGTGAAGTGCTTGGGGAAAGCGGATCTGATTAGCCTTCCTCTACTTCTTATTACTATTTACTGCGTTCAACTTGTTACAATTTGTTATGTTCAACCAGCGGTAATTTTTCTTGCCTGGTGGCCGGTAATGCCCCAGTTACCTGCCCTGGGGGTAAGTGTATGTATTGGCAGTGAACGTTTCCTCGCCTTGCCGCTGCTGTCCGGTAAGGCGTGTAGTTTTGACACCTTTCTTGACTGTAGGCCGGTTGGTATTTCTTCTACTCTGGTGGTAGTGATTCCTTTCTCGTTCCAGGCACACTAAGCGCACTATTCTGGGGACGTAGTGCAGACCGCCGGTTCCAGCTTTGGCGTATTGTTCCATCGTTCCATTTGGTTTATCGGACGTCAGGTAGCTTCAGTAAGATTCTCATTAGTCATTCGTTAGACTGCCAGTAGTTTGAGTTACCATCTTGTGAAGTGAATGCAACTCTCGGCTGCCTATCTCATCGCTCGCGAAAGTGTTTTTTGTCGGACCTTCTCAGCTGTCGATTCCTGGAGCACCGTCTGTGGCCTCTTGGTTCTTGTAAGACATGCGTGTTCTAAAAGTAACGCTCCTTCAGTCCACGCCTTCTGCAGGTATAATCTGCCTCAGTACCCTTTAAGGGACTTGTCTACTGGTCCTTGTGTTTTATTATTGTATTATTTATTACAATACTTTGTAATGCCCACATTAAAGGTTATATATGTCTAGATAATAGTTCTGGTCGCCTTCTGGAATAAATCTAGCAGTGTAGTGTTCAGTGGATGTTAAGGGTTGTGTTACAAAGTTTACCATCATCTTATTTCACCCGTTTGGTGATCAGTTGCATATTTTTAAATTAAGATTTGCTATTGTATTTGCGGTTTACAGCATGTTTCCAATTTTTTTTTATATTATTACCGTTCCTGGCGTGTGAGGCCTTTAGCCGTGATTGTGGTCATTTGCCTTAAAATCCTAATTTGGTATTTGTATTTTAGTAGTAAGCCTCAAAACCTTATTTACTGCCATTCCTGGCGTCTGATGCCTTCTGCTGTGTTTGTGGCGACTTGCCTTTAATATTTCAATACCTGTAATTAGTAAGTTGCAGCGAGTATTAAACAATTCTTAATTTATTGCCATTCCTGGCGAATAAGGCCTTCTGCCCGGAACACAGTGGCTTGCTTTTAAAACATTATCTGCTGTATCTGTATTAAATGGTGATTTGCTAAATTGAATCTCACTGAAAATACTATTATTTACACAATTGTTTATTTCTTCATTGATAGCGCGTGGTAACTTTACTTATTGTTGGGTCTGGAATTACTGGTTTAAAATAAACTGAGTGTAAAAGACAGCCAATAGTAACTGATTATGGCCCCACCCACAATCGTAACCCAATCCTGCCTTCCCTTGACTACCAGGTTTCATAAACTGTGATGGGAAGACCACAATTCAGAATCTTGTTCAGAAAGTTAATGCTGCCATTTGTACTATTCGAACGGTATCTGAAGTAAGTAATTGTTCGATACGAAAATGGATCTACTTTGCTTCTTTTCATTTGATTATGTCGTATGGTATTATATATTGGGATAACTCTTTCCATTCTAAAAGGATATTTTTGGCTCAGAAACGCGTAGTTCAGGCAATAAGTGGTGTAAGTTCACAAACCTTTTGTCGACCTCTGTATTTTGACACTGGCCTCTCAAGATATATATTCTTCATTGTCGTTGCTTTTTAACAATATCCGCTTGTTCGCAAGAAATGGAAAAGTGGAAATGAGCGTATGGCATCATTGGCCGGGAAGCCCCTATTCGGGGAAGTTTGGTCGCCAAGTACAAGTCTTATTTCATTCGTCGCCACATTGGGTGGCTTGTGCACATGGATGAGGATGAAATGATGATGAGGACAACACAACACCAAGAGCGGAGAAAATTTCCAACACAGCTGGGAATCGAACCCGGGCCCACTTGCATGGGAGACCAACACGTTATCACCCAGCTATTCCGAAGAATTAGCAGCTTTCACTCAGTTAATACTCGGTAGAAATCCAATCTGCATTTGTATCGCACTTCCTTAACACTTTTGGACAGTGGTGTGCAGTATACTGCTGCATCCATTTTCAATAAGCTACCACAAGAATTCTAAAATCTTAGCAGTAATCCACGCACTTTAAAATCGAAACTGAAGTTTCCTCATGGGTCACTCCTTCTATTCTCTCGAGGAGTTCGTTGAAAAGTTAAGCTGATTCTTATATTACACTGTTGATCGCGTTTACTTAAACTTATGGCTTCAATTTTTTTGCGTTCATAAACTTTTTATTTTATCTGCTATTGCTTTTATGTTGTAATTTCATGTACTGACACGTTCCATGACCTTGCATCTGCTCCTGAATTTAGTCCTATGCAAATGAACGTGTGAATAAATAAATAATAAATAACAACAGATGACAACGCAATTACAAAAATCTCGCAGGCGGTAGATAACCTAGGGCATTGCCAGCACTTCTCGATAATGGACTTAACGAGTAGGTACCATTAGTGAGAAGTTGCTCCAGAAGATAGACCGAACACGGTGTTTTCAGCAACATAGTTAGGCTATCTGTGTTGAAAATGCAACGGCAACATTCCAGCATCTGCTAGATAGACTGCTGAAGGGATTGAACCGCGCCAATGTCTCGTACACCTTGATTGAATAATTGTCTTCTCCGGGTTATGCAAAAGCACAGACAGCGTCTGAGTTAAGTATTCAAAGGATACCGGCAACCAATCTGGAATTCTACACTGAAAAATGTCACTCTGCGTTTGAAAACGTGACCTATCTGAACCATATAATTAGTATGGCTGGTGTGAGGACCGATCTGAGTTTAATACAGGAGGTGCGAGACTTTCTGGTACCACAACAATCTTTCCTCGGTCACGCAAATTATTACAGAAAATTCGTGAAGTGATTTGGGGACAGTTCCCGGCTTTTTATGCTGTTACTGAGGAAGTAAATTGAGTTTCTACAGTCGGAAGAAGTGCAGAAAGCATTTGACGAGTTGAAAACATTGTTAATGTTGAGCGCGGTGTTGGTGTTTCTTGACTTTAGAACGGGGTTCGTATTATCATGTGATGCGTGGAATCACTCTCTGAGGTGTGTTTGGAGTTGGGAGATCGACGGGCTAGAGGATCCTGTTGCCTATGCATCAAGACAGTTGATCACAGCAGAGAAGAATTAAACTGGGCAACACTGATTTCACTGCATGGAACTTATGAACGTTTTAGGATGCAACTTACCCAGAGAACCCACATTTCAAGTCAGACAACTTATCACGTTTCCCAGAAATTACAGTTTAAGGATTTCCATTACCTGAAATTTTCAGAAAACCCTTTCCTTACAATACCTTAAAATTTGTGTTTATTTTTAATCTAATTTTGTATGTTATTTTGCCTTAGGTTTGACAGTGTTGGACGACCGTTAAGTAATGAGTTCGAGTCATTAATTCAAAGTGTCACATCGAGGGTGTAAAAATTGTCTAAAATTTTCTGTTTTGCGTGCAGATAGTTTACGCCAACGATGCAGTAACGGAACGTAATTACATTTTTGAAAAAAAGCATATTATGCTTATTTTGGCGTACAGATTGGCGACCAGGACAAATCGTGGGCTCCACATAAAGTACGCAGGCTGTGTACCGAACAACTTCGCAAGTGGACCAATGGAACTAAATAATATTGCTCTTTGGGGTGCTCATGATATGGCGCGAACAAAGTAACCGTGGAACACATTGTTATTTTACCTCTTGCCATCTGCCAGGGTATAGTGCCAGAAACAGGCAGAACAATTTGTCTGTTGTTATGCACACGCCCCATGGTTCATGTGTCTCTGTCGCAAAAGTAGGAAATTTTTCCGCACCGACATCTGAAACGAAAGTCTGCAGTAGTGAAGTAGGCAGTGACGACGGACCAGACGATGCTTCCAATGCTTCTCACATCCCCATACCGTTGGCTCAAGAAAAACTGAATGATCTAGTTCATGACCTTGGCCTCTCGAAGGAATGAACAATAACACTGGTTTCCTGGCTTAATGAAGAAAATTTGCTCACACATTTTTGGCACAGAAAACTAGAATTTGCTCCATGTTATTCAGAGCAAAATAAACTAGTGTTTTGTGTCACTATCCAAAAAAGAAATTCTTGCGATGGGGCTACCTAATTATGAACCTAATGAAGGGAGACTTTTTATTCAAAAAGAGTGTCCTATACAATGGAAATTTTTATCCTTCATTTCCAGTAAGCTACTCAGTGATTCAAAAGTGCCTTACGGAAATCTCGAACTAATGTTGAGTAAGACAAAATATGAAGAACATAAACGGTAAGTGAGAGGAGTTTTGAAAGTTATCTCACTCTTGGTGGGTCAAAAATTACACTACTGGCCATTAAAATTGCTACACCACGAAGATTACGTACTACAGACGTGAAATTTAACCGACAGGAAGAAGATGCTGTGATATGCAAATGTTTAGCTTTTCAGAGCATTTACACAAGGTTGGCGCCGGTGGCGACACCTACATCGTGCTGACATGAGGACAGGTTCCAATCAATTTCTCATACACAAACAGCAGTTGACCGGCGTTGCCTGGTGAAACGCTGTTGTGATGCCCCGTATAAGGATGAGAAATGCGTACCATCACGTTTCCGACTTTGATGAAGGTCGGATTATAGCCTATCGCGATTGCTGTTTATCGTATCGCGACATTGCTGCTCGCGTTGGTCGAGATCCAATGACTGTTAGCAGAATAGGGAATCGGTGGATTCTGGAGGGTAATACGGAACGCCGTGCTGGATCCCAACGGCCTCCTATTACTAGCAGTCGAGATGACAGGCATGTTATCCGCATGGCTGTAACGGATCGTGCAGGCACGTCTCGATCCCTGAGTCAACAGGACGTTTGCAAGACAATAAACATCTGCACGAACAGTTCGACGACGCTTGCAGCAGCATGGACTATCAGTTCGGATACCCTGGATGCGGTTACCCTTGACGCTGCATCACAGTCAGGAGCGCCTGCGATGGTGTACTCAACGACGAACCTGGGTTCACGAATGGCAATACGTCATTTTTTCGGATGAATCCAGGCTATGTTTACAGCATCATGTTGGTCGCATCCGTGTTTGGCGACATCGCGGTGAACGCACGTTGAAAGCGCGTATTCGTCATCGCCATACTGGCGTATCACCCGGCGTGATGGTATGGGGTGCCATTCATTACACGTCTCAGTCACCTCTTGTTCGCATTGACGGCACTTTGAAGAGTGGATGTTAGTTTTCAGATGTGTCACGACCCGTGGCTCTACCCTTCATTCGATCCTTGCGGAAACCTACATTTCAGCAGGATAATGAATGACCGCATGTTGCAGATCCTGTACGGGCCTTTCTGGTTACAGAAAATGTTTGACTGCTGCCCTGGCCAGCGCATTCTCCAGATCTCTCAAAAATTTAAAACGTCTGGTCAATGGTGGCCGAGCAACTGGCTCGTCACAATAGGCCAGTCACCACTCTTAATGAATTGTGGTATCGTGTTCAAGTTGCATGGGCAGCTGTACGTGTACACACCATCCAAGCTCTGTTTGACTCAATGCCCAGGCGTATGAAGGCCGTTATTACGGCCAGAGGTGGTTATTCTAGGTACTGAATGCTCAGGATCTATGCACCCAAATTGCGTGAAAATGTATATCCGTGTTGCATTTGCGAATGGGACAGTTGGGAAAGGGCAGAGTACTGGATAAAAAAGGAATGGCCCCAAAGACAACTCATTGTTGGTTTAGAAAATAAAGAGATGAGTCTTATTGAGGCAACTGATGTTCTCTTACCTCCTGTCCATATTAAGTTATGCCGCATGAAACAGTTTCTCAAGATCTTGGACAAGGAACGGCATTGCTTCCTGCATATTAGTGAAAAGTTACCGGATTTAAGCAATACCCAAGTGAAAGAAGATATACGGGGTTATTACAAATGATTGAAGCGATTTCACATCTCTACAATAACTTTATTATTGAGATATTTTCACAATGCTTTGCACACACATACAAAAACTCAAAAAGTTTTCTTAGGCATTCACAAATGTTCGATATGTGCCCCCTATAGTGATTCGCCAGACATCAAGCCGATAATCAAGTTCCTCCCACACTCGGCGCAGCATGTCCCCATCAATGAGTTCGAAAGCATCGTTGATGCGAGCTCGCAGTTCTGGCACGTTTCTTGGTAGAGGAGGTTTAAACGCTGAATCTTTCACATAACCCCACAGAAAGAAATCGCATGGGGTTAAGTCGGGAGAGCGTGGAGGCCGTGACATGAATTGCTGAGCATGATCTCCACCACGACCGATCCATCGGTTTTCCGATCTCCTGTTTAAGAAATGCCGAACATCATGATGGAAGTGCGGTGGAGCACCATCCTGTTGAAAGATGAAGTCGGCGCTGTCGGTCTCCAGTTGTGGCATGAGCCAATTTTCCAGCATGTCCAGATACACATGTCCTGTAACGTTTTTTTCGCAGAAGAAAAAGGGGCCGCAAACTTTAAACCGTGAGATTGCACAAAACACGTTAACTTTTGGTGAATTGCGAAATTGCTGCACGAATGCTTGAGGATTCTCTACCGCCCAGATTCGCACCTTGCGTCTGTTCACTTCACCATTAAGAAAAAATATTGCTTCATCACTGAAAACAAGTTTCGCGCTGAACGCATCCTCTTCCATGAGCTGTTGCAACCGAGCCGAAAATTCAAAGCGTTTGACTTTGTCATCGGGTGTCAGGGCTTGTAGCAATTGTAAACGGTAAGGCTTCTGCTTTAGCCTTTTCCGTAAGATTTTCCAAACCGTCGGCTGTGGTACGTTTAGCTCCCTGCTTGCTTTATTCGTCGACTTCCGCGGGCTACGCGTGAAACTTGCCCGCACGCGTTCAACCGTTTCTTCGCTCACTGCAGGCCGACCCGTTGATTTTTCCCTTACAGAGGCATCCAGAAGCTTTAAACTGTGCATACCATCGCCGAATGGAGTTAGCAGTTGGTGGATCTTTATTGAACTTCGTCCTGAAGTGTCGTTGCACTGTTATGACTGACTGATGTGAGTGCATTTCAAGCACGACATACGCTTTCTCGGCTCCTGTTGCCATTTTGTCTCACTGCGCTCTCGAGCGCTCTGGCGGCAGAAACCTGAAGTGCGGCTTCAGCCGAACAAAACTTTATGAGTTTTTCTACGTATCTGTAGTGTGTCGTGACCATATGTCAATGAATGGAGCTACAGTAAATTTATGAAATCGCTTCAATCATTTGTAATAGGCCTGTATTTACAGGCCCAGATATCAGGAAACTGCTTTGTGATGATACTTTTGAAAGATAGAGTTATTGGCATGGTAATCATTCTGAGACGTTGTAACGAAGTTTCTGGACAGTAAAAGGAACCCAGAGTACAAACATTTGATAAATAAAATTCAAATGCTTTGAAGGAACTTGGATGTAATAGGAATCTCAATGTCTATATCCTACATCCTCACTTGGACTACTTTGTCAAGAATGTTGGGGAGATTTTCCACCAAGATCTCAAGGAATTAAAAACAAGATGCGAAGGCAGATTGAGCAGAACAATGCTCTCTCACTACTGCTGGATGATGAAGAGGGACACACCTAGAAGTGTTTAAAAAAGGAGGCCAAACAGAAGAAGCTTTGCATGCAAAAAACGAGATCACATTGTGTACATCTTGGCTTATTTAATTTTTGAATATTAGACGAATAATTTGTTTCTAAAACCTCAGTGTGTGTACTGTGACAAGTATGACATGATGCCTTATGTTTTGTGTGACATCATACAAAATGGTAAGGAGAGGAGGGTTTCAGTGTGGTGCAACAACTATCGAAGGAAAGCTGAACAGGAGCAGAAGTGAATAGTGAATAAGTTAAGACAATGAACAAAAGATTTATTTAACTTGTGTGCCTACAATCGTACCAAGACTCATTTCAAAAAATGCAGCAAGAATTAGAATCCTGCTATCAGAATGTCACAAAGAGGCTCCCTGAACTAAGCACGATCGATGGAGCCTGAGCCGTAACTACATGGCGTCTTCATGGCTTCCCGCTGTAATGAGGCTCCAAGCTCGAGTGGGCGGAATGGGCAGCGGCCGGCGCTTCTGTATTGTGGTGGCACAGGGCGCTCACAGTACAGAGCAGCTGGAGTTGTGGCTCAGTGGGCGTGCATCACTGGGTCCTCCACATCCCTCGCTACTGCTATCAGTGGCAAACAGAAACTTGCAATTCTGTTACCAACTTAAAGACGCTGGTGAGGTTCTATCAGTCCATGACACCACACTTTGGTGTACAATTTTCTAATTTACATCGTGTTAACTTTTGCTTATAAGCAACTGGCTTATAATATGTACCTAAAATTGATAATATTGCTATAGTTAGTAATTTCTAACAGTGAATGTATTATTACTTTACTTAAAACATCTTGAAAGAATTTCATCTTCAAACCACTGCATTTTTGTGTTGAGTTACACTAATATCTGTACTGTAAAAAAAAAATCCCGACACGATGCAAGGAAACCATTTGCAGGTTGGAATTCGGCACACCTCAAATATATTAAGACACATTTGAAAGTTTGTGCAGTGTTCTGAAAGTAAAAATTTGTTTCCCAGCGTTATTCTACAACAGAAAGGGTAACGCTTAGCTAGATAAATAAAGTACTCGTAGTGCTACCTCTATGGAAGGCAGTTCGAGTTGGTGACAGACCATGCTGTCTTGAAGTGGTTAGGTTAGGTTGGAAGGCTCTGTTGATACACGAGCTGGAAATTGAAACTCAGGCGCTTCAGTCTGGAACTGTGCGACCACTACGGTCGCAGGTTCGAATCCTGCCTCGGGCATGGACGTGTGTGATGTCCTGGAGTTAGTTAGGTTTAAGTAGTTCTAAGTTCTAGAGGACTGATGACCTCAGATGTTAAGACCCATAGTGCTCAGAGCAATTTGAAATATTTTTGAAACTCAGGTAGTTTGAGTACGAAGTAATTCACAGACCAGGAAAGAAGCAAGGAAAAGTAGAGTGGCTTAGTAGAAAAATAGCAGTAATAAAAGCCCTAGGTCACGACCTTGGCGAATAGCAAACAGCTCAGAGCGCTGATAACTGAGGAATCAGTATGGCCAACAAAAGTGGTTTATTTTTTTAAACTCAGTACCGCCATTAGACTGTTTTTTTTTTATTTGTAATGTTACATTTACACGATCATGATTTCGGCTTTACAATGCTATTATCAAGTGTTTTAATGTTATACAGTGCCTAAGATGATATAATGCCGTATTTAAAATACACTATTAGACACATTGTCTAAGGGTGTCTAATAGTGTATTTTAAATACGACAGTATGCTATCTTAGGCACGGTATAACATTAAAACATTTGATAATGGCATTGTAAAGCCGAAATCATGATCGTGTAAATGTGACATTGCAAATAAGGAAACAGTCTAATGGTCTAATGGCGGTACTGACTTTAAGGAAATATATTATGACTGTGGCCCCACATTATGAAAAAAAATTATTGAAAGTGGTTTAGCATGCACTATGGACGATCATGTAGAGAGACGAAACTGAAAGAGTGAGTGTGTCAACCAAGCCGAAACTAAAAATGTTACGTGGTCTACGTGGAATGGATGGTCGCATTTTATTGGGCCATGGGGGATGTCAAGCACAGAATCAGAGAGTGGCAAAAGATGAGAAGATGAGCCAGGAACTATATATTATGATAGTATTAAACATGTAACTCAGTGTAATATAAAGGGAGATGACAATTCTGATAATCTTGTAGGATTGGTGCGCTGTGGTTGGGAAATAAGTACAAAATGGAGTTATAGTAGAATGAGGACTGGGTAGTAGGAATGAGAAAGTAGGAGGGCTATTTCAATTCTGCAGCAGAGCTCAGCTAATAATAACGAATACACTGTTCAAAAATCACAATAGGAAGAAGCATACTTGGTAAAGGACAGGAGTCAGGGAGCTAACAAGTTGGACTACATCGTGGTGAGACAGAGTCAGGAATTATTTTCTGTTACTAGTTAGCAACATATGCCTTATTATTTCAAGCACCATTTCCTTCCACATAATAAAACTCCATGAATGGGACATTACGGAAGCGATATTAAATATCATGTCCTTTAAAACTCCTACGAAATTTCCAAACAGAATATAACTGTAGTTGTCCTATCAGCAGAAATTTATTATGACTTCGTTATAATCTCTGCAGCCAATAATTTAAAGACTATTAGCGATTGACTGCAAGTACAGCGTATGGTCTCAAGGACACTGTATTTCCATGAACCACAAATTATTAACTTTTGGCAAAGAACTAAATTGCTTATCATCGGATACTTACGGCTCGAATGGACAACTGGGACGTTTAAGAATTGCATGAAAATAATTTATTTCCCGGTTGGCAGTCTCTCGGGGCACGTAAGATGCAACTAAGAGATAGAAACATATAACGATAGCACAGCCGTGCTGGTAACGTAGTCGATGAACGCTGTGTCCAGTTAATAATTAATGACATCAGTATCCACTTTCTCCATTACTTAATTGAGCTTGGCTCGTAAGGTAAGAATCACACAACATCGCACAGTATGACGATCTGATTACCAATGTATTCTGGCGTCCTTGAGAAGGGACGTTACGGTCGAGGGTGCATCAAGGTCGGGTCGAGGTCAGGACGAGGCAAGTGGCTGACCACACAAGAGACGCATGTGCAGGTAGATGCCTGTGTGAAGCCCGAAGGCGTAACTGAAAGAGTGTTACCTTCTTAAATATTTGTTGTCCATGTTGTGACCCGCCTACTCGTTGAATATGGGGAGCATATACCTATGCACCTGCTTTCTCGGATCGCTAGACGACAATTTAACCAAATCGTATTAATGAAATTTTATAGTTCAGTTCTTTTATCTTGGCGGCTCGCGCATGCCCGCCCAGACGTGGGAGATTGCTGCGTTGCCAGTTGCACACGACGCACGCGCCAAGAGAAGCAGCGCCATAGTTTAGTATAGTTCGCAAACTTACGTTTAGAGGGGAGCGCGCAGTTCAGGAAGCCACCACGGCCGCATTAACCCTTTCGCTACTACAAAGACATGCTCCCTGCATTCCGCGCTGTGCGCGATTTTGTCACTGCACTGCTCGCCTGTGAAGACACATAGTGTTCCGACTGCTTTGACACCCTTATCATGCGATTTCACTAAAACTATTTGGCCCAAAAATTAGATTTTTACACATCTTCTTGACTGATACCTTTCCCCCATAAATGAGTTAGTTTTGTTTCGGTGTTCAACGCAGTTATTCTGCAGCATTCAATGTAGTAAACCATTGCACGAAATTTTGAAGAGTTCGCAGAGGTAAAAGTCCATAGAGTATACTCTATGGACTTTTGAAATAAAGCCAAACGCGTCCGGTGTAAATAAAAGTTTTATTACAGTCGCGAAAGACGGAATATTTCTCAATATTACATACGACACCTATGTGGTACTTAAATTAAATGAGATATTGTTATACAGTAAATTTTATATGAAATTTAGGTATCTTGTCCACATTTCATTCTCAACATCGTGGCAACTAAAATCGACCATACGGAAAGTATGCTTTTGCCAGTTGATCATAGCTTCTGGTCGCTTCAGGGTTTCACATCTTCACCTTTCAGGCACTCATTTCTTCTGTGTTAGTTGAGTTATGTGACTGCTCAAATTACGCGCTAGAGAAACTAAATTGCAATTTAACCACAGCTATTCAAAGGAGACAGGAAGCTAGGGACTTTTGCGGATGGACAAACTCGCGGTTGGTACATAATCTTAACTTCAACTACAGGACAAATTTCATAACTACAAAATTACAAATCAGAATAACAATATGAAAATTTAATTAGGACCTTTGGCCTCTTAAGAAATATACAACTGACTGTAACTAGAAAAACTATGGGATTGGGTCATGAATTAATATAACAAACAGTATTTCAAAAATAATAATTAGATCTGATAGCAAAAGGATCATAGACAGTCACCACCACAAGCAGACTATTAAGTTCATTACTTTCGTAACCAAAATTTACACAACACTAAAGGTTCAGCTTGAGTTACTTAAGAAAAGATATCGTCCGTCCCGGCTGATAGGTCGGATACTTAACTGAAGGATGGAAGCGCGGCTTGTACACGTCGGTACTCGGAACAAACGAGTAGAAAGAAACCACCAAGAAATTTCGAAGATGATCAGGTTGCAAGCCAGGACAGAAAACATGCCGAACACACACACGATCTCAGTCTGCCCGCCAAGGCGACAATCCACAGCTGCCCCACATACCAGATAATTTCACGCGGCAGACAAACGCAACTCGTGATTCACCTTTTTCTAGACCATGCAAGGCTTACTAACTACGTGACAAGCTGTAATGTGACTGAAAACCAAACTGAGACATTTACCGAATCAAAGAACAATTAAAATTACACTGACTTGACAAAAGCTCTGGCCTTGATATTAACAGAAAGTCTAACCAAAACGGGGCGACGAGCACACTAATTAACGTACTGCATTAAATTAACGCTGCAAGGAAGCTTTAAAACAAGCAGTAAAACTCTAGACTTCACAAGTTCGGTATAACACGTAACTTATCGCCGGCAGATGCATCAAGCCACCTTAAGTTTCACAAATCTTCACAGCTTAACTTCAGAATACGAATCATAGGTAACTTCACGCTTCCAGTTACGCGATGAAGAGATGTCCAGTATGAGATGACGGAGCCGCCACCGTTTCGCACGCAGACACGTCGACTAATCAGCACCGTACACCCGGCGTGTGACAAAACGGCGAGGACGGCGAGGCCCAGGCACAGCCAATAGAGACGACGGCCAGCTTTCAAAACATGTTGTCTCGTTGAACGCCGACTGGAGAGAGAGCCCGGTCACACTCCAAGCCGGGAAACCAAAGGCGGAACCGTCAGAGATACAAGACCAGACGAGTGTCGATATCAGGCACTCAAGTGGATCCGAACTAGCGCCACTCGCCGCGGCTCATCACTAAACCGAATAGTTACTCTTCCCTCCGGCTTAAGCCTTAGTGTGACGCTTTGCAAAGTACGTATCTACACTTACATCCACAATCCGCAAGGCACCGTAAGACGTGTGGCGGAGGGTACCCTGTACCGTTACTAGTCTACCGTTTTGTGTCCCGCTCGCAGACGGAGCGAGGGAAAATCAACTCTCTGTATGTGTCTATTATGAGCCCTGATTTCTCGTATCTTACGTTTGTGGTCCCTACGTGAAATATATACACTCCTGGAAATGGAAAAAAGAACACATTGACACCGGTGTGTCAGACCCACCATACTTGCTCCGGACACTGCGAGAGGGCTGTACAAGCAATGATCACACGCACGGCACAGCGGACACACCAGGAACCGCGGTGTTGGCCGTCGAATGGCGCTAGCTGCGCAGCATTTGTGCACCGCCGCCGTCAGTGTCAGCCAGTTTGCCGTGGCATACGGAGCTCCATCGCAGTCTTTAACACTGGTAGCATGCCGCGACAGCGTGGACGTGAACCGTATGTGCAGTTGACGGACTTTGAGCGAGGGCGTATAGTGGGCATGCGGGAGGCCAGGTGGACGTACCGCCGAATTGCTCAACACGTGGGGCGTGAGGTCTCCACAGTAAATGGATGTTGTCGCCAGTGGTCGGCGGAAGGTGCACGTGCCCGTCGACCTGGGACCGGACCGCAGCGACGCACGGATGCACGCCAAGACCGTAGGATCCTACGCAGTGCCGTAGGGGACCGCACCGCCACTTCCCAGCAAATTAGGGACACTGTTGCTCCTGGGGTATCGGCGAGGACCATTCGCAACCGTCTCCATGAAGCTGGGCTACGGTCCCGCACACCGTTAGGCCGTCTTCCGCTCACGCCCCAACATCGTGCAGCCCACCTCCAGTGGTGTCGCGACAGGCGTGAATGGAGGGACGAATGGAGACGTGTCGTCTTCAGCGATGAGAGTCGCTTCTGCCTTGGTGCCAATGATGGTCGTATGCGTGTTTGGCGCCGTGCAGGTGAGCGCCACAATCAGGACTGCATACGACCGAGGCACACAGGGCCAACACCCGGCATCATGGTGTGGGGAGCGATCTCCTACACTGGCCGTACACCACTGGTGATCGTCGAGGGGACACTGAATAGTGCACGGTACATCCAAACCGTCATCGAACCCATCGTTCTACCATTCCTAGACCGGCAAGGGAACTTGCTGTTCCAACAGGACAATGCACGTCCGCATGTATCCCGTGCCACCCAACGTGCTCTAGAAGGTGTAAGTCAACTACCCTGGCCAGCAAGATCTCCGGATCTGTCCCCCATTGAGCATGTTTGGGACTGGATGAAGCGTCGTCTCACGCGGTCTGCACGTCCAGCACGAACGCTGGTCCAACTGAGGCGCCAGGTGGAAATGGCATGGCAAGCCGTTCCACAGGACTACATCCAGCATCTCTACGATCTTCTCCATGGGAGAATAGCAGCCTGCATTGCTGCGAAAGGTGGATATACACTGTACTAGTGCCGACATTGTGCATGCTCTGTTGCCTGTGTCTATGTGCCTGTGGTTCTGTCAGTGTGATCATGTGATGTATCTGACCCCAGGAATGTGTCAATAAAGTTTCCCCTTCCTGGGACAATGAATTCACGGTGTTCTTATTTCAATTTCCAGGAGTGTATTAGCAGCAGTAGGCTTGTTCTGCAATCAGCTTCAAATGTCGGTTCTCAGTTTCTTTTCAGTAGTGTTCCTCAAAAAGAACATCACCAAGGATTCCCATTTGAGTTCCTGAAACATCTCCAAAGCACTTACGTGCTGTTCGAACCTACCGGTAACTAATATAGCAGCCCGTCTATGAATTGCTTCGATGTATTCCTTCAACCCGACCTATTACTGGTCAAAAACACTCTAGCAGTATGCGAGAGTTGTTAGCACTGGTATTCTGCATGCTGTCTCTTGTACAGATGAGTCACACTTTCCTATAATCCTCCCAACCGAAGTCGATTATTCGCCTTCCGTACCACAATCCTCACGAGCTCGTACCATTTCGTAACGCTGTGTAACTGTGCCCAGATATTTCAGCGACGTGACTTTATCAAGCAGGGCACTACCAACACAATATCCGAACATTAAGCGTTTGTTTTTTCGATTCATCCACATTAACTTAATTTTTCTACATTTAGAGCCAGATGTCAGTCATCACACAAATGGAAATTTTGTCTAAGTAATCTTCTGTCACTTATCTTCGACACCTTCCCTTACATCACAGCATTGTCAGCAAACAATAGCAGAATGTGAGACCTTAGTTTCTCCCGGCGTATACAATGTTCTGATAACTTACACGAATGTTGCCGATTTACGCCGTCGATAACCACCAATATTTCGACAGGACACCCTGCCAATTTCAGCGCAAAACTGCAGCAAGTATGTGCTGTTCAAGAGAGTGTAAAACTTCAGTTTCACAGAAACTCCATAAAAATAGCACACACACACACACACACACACACACACACACACACACACATACACGCGCGCTCGCGCGCGCGCGCGCGCTCTGTATAGCGCCATCACAAACCAAAGGTGACCTAATTATGGATACTGAAATTAGTAATCAACCACTGAGGGAGCAGAAACATTGTCCCTCTGCTTCTTGGCAAGTGAGAGAGCAGCATTTTCGTGCACCACTGAAACAAAAACCACCGTCTCTGTTTATAAGCCTACTTGTTAAATTAATTTCAACAGCATCCTTAAAAACACTATCTCGATAGCTAGTAGTGCACGCAAGAATATTCGTGTTGCAATATTCCATAGGATGACGGGAGTCAAGAGAATGTTCTGCGATGGCGGATTTGCTCGGTTGCTGTAAGCGTCTGTGCCACTTACGCTCGGTACACGGGTCGTCCACAGTCCTGGTAGTCTGACAAAAATACACGACATGCCACAACTACAAGGAATACGGTAGACTCTCGCCTCACACAAATCGAGGTCATCCATCCTTTACGCAACCAAAGGGACCCTATTCGCAGATGGTGATCAAAAAACACACTTCACATGATATTTCCGCAAAGTACGACCAACCCCGTTTGATATGCTCCTTCTGTAAGGCATAAAGGCGGCAGATTTCGATGCTACCTCGCTATTATCATCACTCACCCAGTGCACAGTTGGTCGAGAGCGCAACGCCCTTCTAATCTGTCAACAACGTCACAGGGTGCATTCCCTTTTGTTATTTGAACATTGTATACGCCAGGAGAAACTACGATCTCACATTGCTTACCTCTACGGGGAAAACACGTATCGTTGGTCGCAGCAGTTGAGTACGACTGCAATGTGCGTTGTCGTTTTTACTGAGGTGTTGCGGTCAAAATACTGTTCCCACGTTTGCAAACACTTATGCTTCGTATTAATTCTCCTGCTGCCAACGGCGTCGAACAACGTGCTGACCTACCTCTTACTTACGAAAGGATCCATTACGCTCGTCGACAGTTGGATTTTGTTTTCAAGGAACTGTTTTGGTTTCACATCGGGATTGCTTCTAAAATTTCAGGTTTTTCCTTAGGATTGGCTGAACGGTGCTTTGTGGTCGCAGTTTGACTGAGAATTCAATTCTGTAACTGCCTGGCATTTGGCGAAGATTGCACGTTTGCTTGGCTCGGAGTCTGAAACTATTTCTCGACATTCTGTGATAAATATCACAGAGAAAGCTTTATACGTGCAAGGGTAAGGTTTAAATTTTGTACGGACTCCCAAGCGTTGGACAGTTGTCAATTTCAATTGTTTCATACTCCTGGCTTCTTTCGTTTTCTGACAATTCTCCTCCTTTCTCCACATCTTGTTGCAGCTCCATGAACATTTCCTGTAACCTTCGTATTTCACTTCTTACTTCCCACACACCCCAATTTCATTTCAACGTCCCCCAATGATTACTAATTCCTACAACTCTTTGCTTAACAAATAATGTTCCAGTTTCCAGCGGATGGTTCTAGAGCATCCTTCAGTCCTATCTCGTAGAGATGAAGAATCATTGGGATTACGTCACTCATGCTGGGTGCTCTTAGAAGTACTCCACTTGGGAGAAACAAATTCGTGTCGCTGTCCTCCCCTCTTTGAAAACAATGTGCGGACTCCAATCACGATCTTCATCTGACTCGACAATCTCTTATATCCGATCACTATAAATTACAGCGTTACTAACAAAGAGAAAGGAAAAGTCCCCAAAGCACAACAGTCAATAATAACAAAATAATCAGCAGTAAAACCAGAAACTATCAAATCAATAACACACAAAATAAATTATTCCACATACTATCGACAAAAAATTTCCCAAACCCAAGTTAGTTATTCTGTGATTTGATGAAAGTGCATTTGGCACATTCTATATCCTTTTATCACTGACTTTTGATATTTTTGCTTTCGTCTTGGATTTAGTATCCTGCACTGGCGATGTCACTGGTACTCATAGTAAATCGTCTACAGCTCCTTTGAACGGCTTTACGTATACTACACGCACAATGGAGATTTTAGTAGGCTGTTTCAACATGATGTTGACATTGGAGTTTACCTCTATGACCAATGACAGTCGCTGATACCGGTTCGATTTCTTCGTCTTGTCCTTAGGTAGGGATTCTTCAATAAAACCTATTGTTCTGTTCTATATTGAGGTAACTTACTCACATGCTGTTTCATCTGTTCTTGTCACTCGACCACTTACTTTCTGCCAAATATCATGCAACATGTTTTTAAATCTTTTAACTGAGTCTGTTTTTTTCCTTTTTAGGGCTAATTTTGTCATAGGTTGATAATACCCTCCTAACATACAGTACCTTGCAGGGTGATAGCCCAGTATTACTGGAGAATTTGCAGTTGTATGCAGACACGAAAAATGAGAGACAGACGTCCTCATCATCATCATGTAGGTTTGCGTAAAAACTCAACATTTTTGAAATAGTATGATGAACATGTTCCATGCCTTCACTCAATTGTGGGCGGGAATTGCTAGTCCTAAGTTTATGAATATATACTAAATGGCAAAGCTGTTTCATCAGATTGGACACAAAGTTAGTGCCCTGCCCTGTGATCATTGTATTGGGAACATCGAATTCTAATAGTCAATAGTTCACCTTTCCCTGTGCCATTGATCTGGTATTGCAATCATTGCGACATAACGTGGAAAAGATCTTCTACATTGAGCATATAATGGATTTCATTGATATTCAGTTGTGTGGTCCAAGAATATCGAGACCTACCATTTAAAAAGGTTTATATGCCTGCACCAATTTAGAGGAACCTTCTGCTATTTAAGATCTGTGTGGTGCATACACAGTATACAGTTTCTGGTACATTATCAGTGTCTTGTAGTTCTGTTTTCCACCTAAATTGTTCGTCTGTGAATCGATGGGTTGCTATCTGCCCTCCATTACCTGACAGAAGATGGTCATGTAGTAGCTACAGTGCTTCATCTTTAGAAGCTGCAGGCACCCTCACTTATGGCCTTCACTTTGTAATTGTCTGTAGCAAGCCTTCATGTTCTGCAATCTGTGCCAGTGTCTGAAATACATTGTGGTCGACATCAGCTGTCTGTGCACTTGTGCTTTCTACCTGGTTTACGCATTATCTCTTACCTGAATTCATTTAATTTAAGAGCTTAGTGTGTCAATCCACTTGATGGTTCTTTTAACCCCAGTATACACATCAGTACAGCATGGGCTGTTAATACCTTGGAATTTCTTCTATGGAGGTAACAATAGAAGTATGTAATACTAAAGATGACAGCCAAGTCCCTTTTTCTATAAGCCAACAATTTCGTCTTGATTTATTAAGGCTCGACATATATGCCAGAGGGTGTGCCTTACCAACTGCACTTTGGCTGAGAAGATGTCCAGTTGCTAACTTACTTGCATCACTTGATGAAACAATCCCTTCTTAAAAGTTGGAAACATAACAGACGCAACATTAATGCTTGTTTACAATTATCAGTTCCAATCTGACAGCTGGTAGATCATTTGAAATTCGCTCCTACTTTTAGAAACGATTTGACCACTCAGCAATTTTGGCAAAACGTCTGACCAATTTTAGATAATAACAACAAAGGCGAAGTAATGATTATTGCTGTTTCTTGTCTGTACTCGAAAGAAAATCGTGTGCTTTAGAAATTAAATGCACGTCTGTTTTGACACCTTCTTGACCAGTTTTGCGCCCCAGATAATTCTCCCCAGTCACCGCTAAGTTCCTTTCATTCGCACTCAGTGTCAAACATACTGTATATACCCTCTTGAACTCCTGCTCCAATCACTGTACATGTTCCTCCATGGTTTTTTTATTATTTTTTTAACGCAGTTACGTCACGGAGACAAATCATGCACAGTTCCTGTTTTAATCCTCATAATACTCCATCGGACAATCTTCTGAAAGTGGCTGGCACATTTATTAGACCAAACATCTTTCTATAATATTATTAATGAAACCATGGGACTGTAATTGCTCTCTTGAACCCGTTTTCCAGAACTAATTCCATCTGGTAGTAATTACTTTTAAATTCACCATATTGCATTGGTTTAAGTTCTCAAAGTCTCCATTAGATCTGGTGCAGTGTATGCATCGAGTGTTAGTTCTTGCATTGAGGTTCCTGTAGTGACAGAAAAATTTATACATTCTTATACCATCTAATGACTTCTTTTAGGATGATTACATTAGGTTCACCCCAGAGGCAATCACTATATTCAATAACGCCATCAGCTAACTGCTGGTAGATAAGTTTCTCCTTAATGGGGTACAAGTGTTTTAGGACTCTTTACGATTTCCTCTACAGCATATAGTTATTTCTTATTTGTTTTCTATGTCATGTGATAGGTGTCATCGATAACGACCTTCCAGTATTAAATAGATCTGTAAATAACGGTAACAAAACTTCCGTTGTTACTCTATTGCTTCATTCCAAATACTGTACATTTAAATGTAGTTTAGTTGCCTTGATGGTTCATCTGTGGACAAGAAGTCTCCCAGGTTAATCCAGACCATTCATTTGTAGGATATCTAAGTTTGCGACTAGTAAACCCTTTGTCAGACTTACCTTCTCTATGCCAAAATATCTAGTCACTGGGACTATGTAATCCCTGTCTCTTTCCAATAAGTGAATTATGCTTCCACGTACAAAACAGTGTCACTTATCTAACTATTCATTGCTTTAAAATGGCTCTATAGTATTTATAGAATAAAAATCCGCTTCTGTTGACAGTAATTACTTAATTTATCTTACAACTGACTTCAAAGCATGAAGCTTCAGGTGCCACAGCCGCCATGGTCAGCTGGCTTCCCGACCATCTGCCTTGGCACTTCCCTTTCATGCTGTCCAGGTGGGCACTGTAAGTGCAGATCATATGCTCCCATGTGCTTTTTTGACATGGGTGTGACCCTCACGACTGACTGGCTCAATGGCTACACATATATGTTCCCATAATTACTTGGTGGCACCTGAAGATGAAGCTTCAGCTTCAAAACCAATCATGGAGTAAATTAAGGAAGTGCAGAAAGTGAAGCAGATTTTTATTCTGTAGATATGTTCCACTGTTGCGAATGTCCACTTGATTGCGGCGCTGGGTAGCCACGCGGTCTGAGGAAACTTGCCACGGTTCGCGCATCTATCCCTCACCAGAGGGTCGAGTCCTCCCTCGGGCATGGGTGTGTATGTGTGCGTGTAGTCCTTAGCTGAAGTTAGATTACGTAGAGTGTAAGCATAGGGACTGATGGCCTTAGCAGTTTGGTCCCATAGGAACTTACCACAAATTTCCAAAAATTTCCTTGATCGGATATTTTGGCTGCACAGTGATACTTTGCTCCTTAAGTTAGTACCCATTCTCACCCTGACTAAGTAGCCTGCAGCTCTTCGTAGTTCATCATGCTGAACTGATGTTTAGTGAACGTGTCTGGAGTTTATTTGCTACCACCTTCATGACTGATTAACATTATGGCGATGTTGCACTCGCAGTAGTCATGCCCAGTGGAAGATATATTCAACTGAGTTTTATTTCATTTTTTTTATTTTACACATCTAGATACGTGACACGAAATTCAGGGGCAAATAGATGTGGTCAAGGAACATATCGGTACATGAAATTACAACGGAAAAGTAATAATATATAAAATCAAATCTTTATGAATCCTAAGATGGCGAGGAGCTGTAAGTTTATCTAAACTAAATCAACGATATAATACCAAAATTAGCTTAACTCTTGAAGGAACTCCTCGACAGAATAGGAACATTGATCGACGGGGAAACTCTTCAGTTTAGATCCGAAAGTTCGTGGATTACTGGCGAGGTCTTTGAATTCTTGTGGTGGCTGGATGCACTAGGCAATTGCACGCCTTTGTGTCAGGAGTCAAGTAGGTGTGATCCACAATTCAAATGCAGTCTGGATTTCTGCCTAGTATTAACTGAGTGAAAACTACTAATTCCTGGAAATAAGTTGATATTGTTAACAAGGAACGATATTAAATAATATATGTATTGCGAGGTCAGTATCAAAATACCCACACTAATGAACAATGGTGGAGGAGAGGTTTGTGATACAGAATGAGCTCATGTTCTCTGCTACATCAAATTTCCTGGTTTTGTCGTTTGATCAGCACTTTTGGTTGCCTCAGGTCGTACAAATTCACCTTTCCGACCCTGTTTCCTGTTGTGGCAGTAAGTTGAGTAGTTACTCTTGCATCCAACTTGTGCTTTCTTGTGACACTTGGTGCTGCCACTATTATGACGATATCCCTCCGTCGCCACAATGTCATTTTGATATGTTCCTGAATTCGTTACTCAGCTTGTTCAGGGTATCACAACAGCTTCTCTGTTAACCGAAGTAAATAAATTACAATCATCATCCGGAAACAGTATTACAATGAAGTTTGCCATAGTTTTATAAATGTATATGACAATTCATCTAGCTGAGTAGAGAAAATAACAGGTCTAATTTTAGCTGTTAATAATCTGATATGTGGCACAGATGATGTTCAAATTTGTTTCGCTAATCCAAACAAGGCCTGAATCTGATGAAATGAAGAATCTAGAGTTTTTTTTTTTAACTTTAGCTACTTATTTGCGTAACTACCGATCTAAAATGGATACCACTGGCTATTGTATCAGTCATTGGCACTGAAGTTGATTTGATACATTCAAGTTGGGTTTCAGCTAGACTGTTAATTTTATCATCACAAATCATGGATGATCTGCATTGTACATGATATCTAAGTCTGCCGCCGCGCGGGGTAGCCGTGCGGTCTAGGGACCTTGTCACGGTCGCACGGCTCCCCACGTCGGAGGTTCGAGTCCTCCCTCGGGCATGGGTGTGTATGTTGTCCTTAGCGCAAGTAAGTCTAAGTTAGATTGAATAGTGTGTAAGCCTAGGGATTGATGACCTCAGCAGTTTGGCCCTGTAGTCCTTACCACAAATTTCCAGATTTTCCAAGCCCGCTCCTGCGGATCTCTCCTTCCACCATACCTTCAACAGCAGTAAATACATATATAGCATTTTTCTCCCACACGGGTTTTCTTATTTTAAATTTGTTCACGAAAGTAAAGTGTCGTCTAAGAAAGGATGTATTACGTTGCCTATAGCATAAGAAATCATGTAATCATAAAACTGTCAAGAAGATATTTGTTTTGCTAGTCTCACAGCATAAATTGATTTCTTCTTGTACTAGTTTACATTCATTGTCATGCTAGAATTACCTTCAGGCCTTGTAGTTGTCTTTGGAAAGTATCGAGCTTGCTGACGATAAACCGTTTCATCGGCAATAGTTAATGCAAAGAGGCATTTCAGCATGGTGATAATAATCACAATCGAACTTCGTTTAAATCATATGTTGCGGCTTCGACTTACAAGTGTTGAAATGGGAAAACAATAACGCGCTATGGCGCACGGTCATCACGTCACCAAACGGACTACCTCTAATTAATTTAAAGGCAAAAAATTACACAAAAATAACTTTATTAACACGGGAACACAGGGATTCTTATTGGTCTGCAGAAATAAACAGGAAAGAATTCAAAAAGTGTTATTATTTCGCACAGAATGCAGGTTACAGGAGGGACAAAACCTAATGTCGCGGATGCTCAAAGAAGAGGAAGGAAGAAATATTTGTTCTATTAGTTCAACAAAAGAGGATCGGGAAAGTGTTCCATAGATAACGCATAGACACAGATGAAGTCGATTTCCTGAAACGCCATCTTACCTCTAATGTCGAAATGTGAAGTTCAGCACAGGTTCCTTCCTGAATTGAAATGTGTTGAATTACAGCTCCATTTCAGTACTAGTGATAAGGTTATCCCGCAGAAACTGAAGTTTATCTGTGCATTCACTATCTATGAAAGAATTTTCGATCCTTTACTCCCAAACCAATTGGGCTGATGTTCCTTCCTTCATCTTCTTCTTCAAGCCTTGCTGCTAAAGAGTTTTATCTTTCCTGTAACTTGTACTTCATCCATAGTATAATACAATTTAAATCATCTCCTCTTCATTGTGGTAGAGTAATACGAAACCTTGCGTTCAAATACTAGTGAAGTTTATTTTGTATACCTGTTGACCGTAAATTAGGTGTAAGTTTTTAGTTCGGTGAAATAACGACAGTACGCCATAACTGAGCTTGGATCTTCTCATTTCAATATTTGTAGGTCGAAACTGCAGTCTATGTTGTTAACGGAGTTCGACTGCGCTTATTATTATCATCTAAAACGAACTTTGCACATCAATTATTTACAATTACGAGTTTTCGCATCACGAAGGTCGTTGCTGTCTACCGTGCGATGTGTCCTTCCTCTTGAAAACGTTTTACCAAAAAAATAAATTTAATATAACTACCCATACTGGAGGAAGGAGGATGCATATCACTGGCGACCATTACAGGATCATTTTATAAATGTTCTGTGTAGGAAATTTTGTTCTCATTGTATGTTTTTCTGTAGTAAATGGAAACTGTGAAGTACAAACGAAATGAACAGTAGGTAAAAAAATCTGTTTTATTTAACGCAAACAACATTACACAAAAGAATTAGAAACAATTTTGAAAAATAGAAACATAGTAGATTCTTTTGGAAATTAATATGAATGTTCTTCATTAGGATGCCACGTGTAAGGTAAAGACAAACATACTTATCTCCTCGCCTTTTTTAGTGTTCACGAAGCTAAGTTACACAGAATGGCTGACTCTGCGTCCTAAGTGTGCAACATGGCATAACACTGTCTCATTGTTGCAACAGATTATTATCTTCTTACTGGAAAGTCCACGTTCTTCATTATCATAATGTTCTGGTGTTGAACTAAAATATGCAGTTTCCTGAGACAGTCTGAGGCAATTTTTGTGGTACAGAAAAGATAACAAAACTATAAAATGGGATCGGAAACAAATAATGTAGTGGAATTATACATATAATGCAGCGAATTCGCTGATATGGCTGTCAAAAATATTAACAGTTCAGCAGCTGAAATGGAGTCGCAGGCTGAGGGTGTAATCTTATTCCACCAGCTAGTCGTAGTCCAGCTACCCCAATTTACGCCATTATATCGAAGTTTAAAGGATTAATGGAAACGTATTTAGAACAACTGCCGTTACACCAGGATGAAGTTGCAAGGTTGTGATTGCAACAGGGTGCCCTAATAACGTATTTTCTGATCTGAAAACCACATACCACATCATTTCCGGGATCGTACAGAAATTAATATAAAAGAAAATTAATATAAAATTATCTATTTTGAAACAAATTGCAAAATTAGATAGTTTTATTGCTGAGGAAGAATTAATTAAAGGAGTCGTCTCACGAGGAGGGAAAGTTTTTAACAGGACTTTTCGAACTGGATTTCGGATAAAAATACCTAGATGACTGAAAAGCTAGATTCATAATTTCAACTTGTTATCTGAGATAGTCACCTCAGGAGAATCAGTTAAATAATAGTTTAATAAAATGAGAGCTACTTGTGTTTTAAGTAAAGATGTATCTGAAAAGCGTGGCAGTGTCACTTCTCATATTAGAAGTGTGCAGCAGGAGTTATATACTGTCATATAAATAGTACATGGCATCCTACTGTTACTAGGGCAGTTGGCAACTGTAATAGTCAGGCACCGTATTACAAAGTGTTTAGAAATGATCCTGATGGTGTGTCTCCTACACATATATCACATGGGATAGTGGCACACACATCTATATCATCTATTCTGCTAGAAGTACTTTTATTGAAACACCGACAATTCAAGTTTGTACACCTGGTAAGAAAAATCTTCACTCTATTTTGATCATAAAAATTTTTAATCGTCTGATACCTAGATGTTGATCAAAACAATAAAAATAAAGTTCACTACAGGTTTCATCGAAGCAGCAACGGTCCATTGGGCAACTGAAATGGCTGAAAACTGCCAAATCTATTTGAGAAAGTGTTCTTGTCGAGGTGCTGGTCAAACTGCATATAGGAAAGACTCCGCAAAGAAGTGTTCAGCCCCGCGCCATTTCACAGCACGTAACGTAAATTTCGAAAATTAAATGAAACGTATATAAATGAAACTACACATTAGGATGAACCCATTCTGCACATGGCTGTGTTACGAATACTTAAAGCGAAGTTGCCTATGAATATAAAAGAAATGTTAGACCTGTTCCAGAGACGAACAGATAACTCTTAGTCTCCAAATTTGATTCTGTTAGCTTAATACATGAAGACGGATGGTGGCAAAAACAATGGTGGCATGTTTCAGTCGACAACACTGCATACACAGTTTCTCAACCACGACAAATGAAATTAGCGTCATGTTCATTTTGTAATGCAATCATTAGGGCCTTTGGTGGATAATATTCAGTATACTAACTGAGCTTGTAACAAAATTCTGTTCCAATAAAGGAAGTAATAAGTACCGCCCCAGATGCTATAGTCATGAATGATGTCAATGACCTAGAAACAGTAATAATCAAAGGAATTCCAACACGGGAAAGCACAGCCAGTCATACACAAACAGTACTTATCAGCAAAGAGTTCTAGTGCAATATCGTGCTATTGACATGACCTGGAAAGAGTAGAATCCATTACTCAGTATTATTGGAATGAGAAAAGAAACACACCTAACTAGGATTCCGTCAACAAACTAGAACCAAACACATTCTACCCTCAAATGATAGTTGTGGGTTGGATTAGCGGAGTAGAAAAGACAATTCAGAGAACCTGCTTAGGTACAGTATAATGAAGACATTAGACCTGAATTAGGTACTGACCACTACAAATGCTGTAATCAATGTAAATACACAGCTCAGGCCACTATTAATGGTATTGTGAGAAAAAATCCGACTATAGAGGTGTTGACACAGGTACTCGTATCCATGTCACCAAGTCTCTTTAATACGTTTAGTGAGGTTCCAAGCATACCTAATTACGCACCACAAAACCGGAATATTATTGGAGCAGTCGGTATGAGTTCGCAACAGGTCAAAGTCCAGACAAAGATCGAGGTAATTATGTGAAATGGATCCATAGTTTGCCCACTCCTAGTTGTAAATGGGTTGATAGTCAAATGCATGTAATTTCTGAGAGACAAATACGCCAAAATAGGCTGCTCCTCTGGCAAGTCCTGCCTGAATATCGATGGTGAAGGTATTATTGTAGACTTGATAAAGAGGAAAGCCAAACATCGTAAATACTATCAAAGCGTAAGAGCCCAGTATAGTGAGACGAAAGTTACACTAAGTAACAGCTATCCTAGACAGTATAGTACTGTGCAGAATTGTCGAAGATGACATAAATGACAGAGTGGCGTAGTCTTTAATTCTTAACACACAACAACAGGCTGAAGCAAAAAGAATTGTTATTGAAATATTTACAAGTTTTGACAAGAAGCCAGGAATTGCACATACTTCTCGGTATCATACAGAAGTGCTTCCACACTAAAAAAAACTTCCAAAACTCATAAGCTATCCAGTGACACAACGTGAGGCGTTATCATAGAAATAGTGCAGTTGTTAGAATGGAAAATTATAAAACCCACAGAGTCGCCTTATTGGAAGGACGCCACTTGTTAGCCTACCTGGAGGCAACAAAATAAAGGGATCATATGCCTGTCATAACCTTAACAAATATCTACACTAATGGTTGCTTCTGTTTATCTTCCACTAATGTTTGTATATACATTAGCAACCAGTCCTACACCTGTAGTTGCCTTGTCATACTAGAAGAAAATCTTGGAGCCATATTTACACACCGAAATCACGTGGTCTGTCAGCAATACTATTTATATGTAAACATATGTTGCATCTGGATAACTGAGATCATTAGCACACAGGTTGAGCAGTCTTTCGTCGGAATGTTTACGCACATCAGACAAACTGAATAGTGGACACTACCCTCGTCGTTTCTTACAATGACTGAAAGGAATGTATAAATACTTATAATAGCTACTAGAGACACGAAGCAAGAACACATTCTTAATCTTAGTGTGTACTTTGTGTGGCCAATAAACTGTCGCACTACAGATAACTTGTTGTAGTGTTCCACAAGATCATCATTCAGAGTCACGACACAAACAAAGTATTTTAGCTACCTTTGGCAGCTTAGAAGAATTATTTTAATGATATATGACTTACACTTACTATAGTTGTGTCCCCCTAAAAGGAAACATTTGTCTGTGAAACTAGTTCCTTAACTGTGTAGATAACGTGTTATATTTCTTTTCATAGTACTATGTATTTTGCTATAACAAGTATTTATTTGTCTGTCTTTTGTAGTATCTTTGAATTAAATGAATTCAGAGGTTGGTAGATGAGAGGAATGCCTTACTCGTCATTTGTACATATGTAATGTAGTGTGGGGTGATGAAATTTTGAATTTGTATTAATGGCGTTCCAGTTCCTATGAATAAACTTATTGTTATATATTTATGTGGACTTTGAAATATTACATTTCAATTTGAGACTTTTCGAATAAAATGTGCATCCTATGCACCGTTCTGAGCTTTCTCTCCCTCCCTTCTGTGTTCTGTAGAATGTCACACATAAATTTGAAAGGCTATGATACAGTTAACGCACATTTTTTCTCTTTTTGGCATTTATGAGTTAGTTTTGAAACTGTAAGACACTTGTAAACAATATGTCCTCCTAGCGTGTGTTGACATGGACAACCAGAACAGTAAAGAATCAAAGTAACTTTGCGCGCACTTGAATCTAGATCAGGAAGCTGCTGTTGCACTAATTGTGCTATGTGGAAGATTAGAGTACTCTCCGAATGTGGTGAGGAGGTCTTATCTGCAAAATAACTATGGTAAACTCGTAACGGGAACTCTGGTGCTAAATACCTTACAAACCCGACTGCTTCCAGCAAAACTATATTGTTGGCATGAATTACTGTGCACGCTGTCATTATTGACTTGAGAAGATTAGAGTACTCTCCGAATGTGGTGAGGAGGTCTTATCTGCAAAATAACTATGGTAAACTCGTAACGGGAACTCTGGTGCTAAATACCTTACAAACCCGACTGCTTCCAGCAAAACTATATTGTTGGCATGAATTACTGTGCACGCTGTCATTATTGACTTGAGATGTACCGTGCATATACAGGAAAATATGCCAATCAGAGACACGTTGTGGACATGAACTCAAAAGACTGCTGTTTACCTCTTCTCCAGCCTCCAAGTGACAATTTAAATCGAAGTACAAAGGAAGCCAGCAGTGCTCCAAAGATGGAATATAAAAGGTCTATCACAGACTAGTGAGTATGATGTCCTGTTGCCTGGTGAACAGCACTCGTTTCCAGTAGTTGGTCTCGCAATGCTCCTACCATATTCTCGGTGAAGAGGTGCTGCATTGCAGGATTGGGAAGCATTTGGCTCCCATCGTTTGACATCCAGCAACGTGGGAAAAGGAATCTGTAACTACTGCCCCTCCTCCTTCTCGAAAGAGTTGACTTCGCCTCACATACTTCTTCGTGTGGACAGATAATATGAGAACCCTAACTAAAATCTACAACAGTTACGGCAATAAATATTTCCCCCTTGACTTGCACGCACGAAATTACAACGTGCAGCACTCACATACTGTCCATCCTACCGGTTACACAATAATATCTTATTAAACGTTAAACCTCCCAAAATATCTTACGCAGTACTTATGTTAAAATAGTTCCACAGTACTCCACATTCTTCCTTGTTACTTCTCGGATCCTAACCCTCTGGTATCCAGCTGTAGGCAGTTTAAGTCCCCTTTGGTTCTCATTTTCTCTACCTTTCCTTGCTTTCCCCTTAGGTGCTGGCACATGTGACAGTAAATCTAGAGTGCTTTGAAACGTTTGTACGAATTCTACATGAAGTATCGTCGTTCCAGCTGGAAGTTTTAGCTTCAAATCGGCTGGTGGCATCATCTAGATAACCTCTTATAATCCCTTATTTCGTGTAATAAAGTTGTTACTTTTACCCTATGGGATGTGTGGACACAATGGCATTATGCACTGCTGTACCCCATATTGCGTCAATTTTCGTGCACGTTTCCTACCTCATCCCGACGCTTCAAGGTTCTGGTGTTGGTCCTATGTACCCATTTCCAAAATTTCATAAACGTTCTTGCGAAATCCCGAAGTGGTTCTCCATTCCTCTTTAGTTTTGGTTTCATCCTTTATACCACCTCACAAGGAAAAAATAACCAGTGCTGGTGTGTATCTTGGATTTATATTCTTCATGAAGACTTATGTACATTTTAAACATCCCAGTCAGTATGGTGGCTGTTGCCACAGTACCTCAACATACTCTCAATATAACGAAGAACAAGTTAAGTTCTACCTCCAGCTTGCGGCTGCTCCCAATAGTATAAAGAACATGCTCAGTTCTACCATAAGCTTGCGGGTGCATCAGGCTAGTCCCTAGCCTCCAGATCTGTACAAAGTGACATACTGGTCCTAACATGTCCGACAAGAAGTTAATATACAAGTGTCAGGGATACCAAACTTCAAGAACCAGTTATTTATCATGGCCTGTCCACAAGTTACCTGCTGGTTCAGAATGGCAATCACTGAATTCTGTCGCTAGACATGATGAACAATAGCAATAATGCAACGGTTCCGGTTGGGGACCATATAAGAGATCCTAAAACTTCCATTCCTATCCTTTCAAAAAGTTTTGTTGCCTCTAGTAACATTTGTAGTGATACTTGCTGATACTCATAAAATGAGTGAAGTATTGAACCAAGCAAAAATATGTACTTGTGTAAATGTTTGTTCTTTCTGACAGCTTACGGCAGTCCCTCCAAATCAGAAAATTATTTTCGAAATTTCACAAGAAGTTCTTCTTTATCGCAATAGTAAAAATTATTATGTAACGAATCACGTATTATCCCACTAGCCCTTACAGGTAGAATGTGCGTAACACATTGTAACTTCCCTCAGTCATAATTTCTTTGCAATGAGTGAACCAATATTATAAATATCCCCTAAGAGCAATGATTAATGTAAATTTCGAATGACGTTCATTGTTCACGAATTTCAGCTACTTATTTCATTTACTAGACGGAGTTGTTACATGTGCTTTGTTCTAACCGTCAATTCACAGAAGAGCAGAGAGAAAAGTGGGAATCTGAAATGGCCAATGTTCTTCATATTATGTTTAGTGCCATCGAGCAGAAGCAAATTACAACAACGATACAAACTGCAAGTGCATTGCGCCTGTGGAGTTTAGTGCTACGGCTAACAGAGCTGTGTAATTACTGGAAGTAATGAAAGTTCAAAATGGTTACGTTCTGACCCATGTATCTTTTCCTTGCACTCCAACAGGACACTCTGCCACTCTTCGATCTATCAGCCTACAATCCTCAAATCCAGATAGCATATGATCATGTGCAGCCTTCAAAACGTCTTTCCTTAGCTTAGAATAAAGTTTCCCTAGATTAGCAAGCAGTACTATGCATGGTTTCAGTCTCTTTAACCAAAAAATTCCTGTTATGCACAATGAACTGAGGCTTTTTTGCAAACAGCTTGCAGTCTGTGTCAGCTGCCTGTACTGTCTGCCACTCTGCAAGGCTCTGACCCAGTACCCATACTGCCATAACCACCATAACCTTCCTGCTGAATCCATCTCCATTCCCATATCTTGCCTGGTTTATGGATTACCTCAAAACCAAAGTCAGTCTAATGCCCACCTAATCAGTCTACATGAAGGATATTTCGATCCGCATAATCGCTTCAACGGCACATATTTGGTTATCACCTTGAATTTTTTACCATGCTAATAACGTGAAATATGTAAGCCCATACATTACACTTAACATCTACTTATCAGTTTTGGAGTAATTTCTCTTGCCTTTGTTCAGTTTCAATGGGGCATAAGCCACAGGATGTTTTTCTCTATGTATCACCAGGTTAAAATCACATCCAAATGCCTCGATGGAAGTGTCACCTGATAGTAAAAATCCTCCTCATAATCTGGGAAGATCACCACAGAATTTAGTTTTGAAGCCTCTTTCAGGTTTTTTAATGAGGCTTATGATTCCATTGTCCACTGAAACTTTACACCTATCTTTTGACAACTGCGTAAATGGCCACGCAATGTCTGAAAACCCTTTCATGAATTTTCTATAATAACCGACCAAGCTCAAGAATAGTTGTAATTCCTCAGTTGTCCAAGAAGCTGGAAAATCCAGCAATCTCGGATCTGATTTTATCCCTTCCTAATCTGATGTCCTAAATAGCTCACCATCTCCATTGTAAAATGACAATTTCCCGTACTCTTCAACACATCCCTCAACCTCTGTATATCTTCCATCAAAGCCCTTGGGAAAACAATTATGTCACAGAGGTACACAATACTTTGTTGAGGTTTCTGGGTCCTCAATATACAGTCCAACAGCCAATGAATCGTGGCCTCCGTATTTTTCAATCTGATTGGCTTTTACCGATATCGGTTAGGATCCCAAGTGATAAAAAACGCAGGTTTCAGCTGGACTTCCAGAGCTGCCTCTTACTAATATACCTGCTTCTTAAATCTATTGTTGAGAGGTGCTAGCAATGCTACAAACTGCAAAGAATTTCCTTAATTTTGGGTACGGGGTACACACCTGCCATTGTTTTACTATTCGCTTGCCGACAGTCACAAAAAGATCTATACTACCGTGTCACACATGCGAATGTTTTTGGTATGACAATTGCTGCTGCCTAAGGGCTAGTGCTCTCCTCCGTTATGCTATTACACATCTATTGGTTGTTAAAGACATCCATAATCAGCTGTAAATACCGTAATGTACGATACAGTTTGCAATGTACAGATGCTTGCTACTCATTGGAAGTCAATGTTGTGTTATATTGTTTCCATTCCCATCCTCCCTGTTCCTTTTAAATGCAACACCTTCACAATGCAGTTATAGTGGTGGTTTACGATTTGATTGTGGTCCACATGCAAAGATCTTTGCGAGAGAATTTTACTGGTGACAGTTTCCTTAGTTGGAGCGTTGTCCTCTTGAGCTCAACTCTACGTCGCTGAAGGTCATTGCGGCATGTTGTTTGAGCAGAAAGTCTACCCTCAGGACTCGGCAGTAACTGTCACTTACGTGAGACACTATTTTCACGAGCTTTTTGATATTGTCCCCCCTCCCCAACCTGAAAATTGCTGAAATATGGAACTTCACTGTTTCGTACCTATGGCGTATTGTGTTTAACAGTTTCTTATCTATGACGTTCACGTTTGGCACTGATGCACGTGTCCCTGTATTCTACGAAAACTGATGCCTCTCGCCCCTTACGACCCCTATTACGCCACGTTTCACATTGCAATATGTCTCTGCACTACTGAAATTTAATAGAAAAGTTAGTGGTGCTGCACCACACTGAGCTCTGTACGGCTAACGTTCATAGCTTGGCATCTTGCAGTAGCGATAATGGCGTCTCGCTTTCTTAGTGTGTTCTCTGGCGCCACTACGTTTGCTCTCCTTGTCTGCCTGTGAGTGGCAGCAGCAGCGCGTATCGATAGCGCGTACTGTGTTACCATCTTTGGAGCGGCCTCTAGTATTTCCGGGTCGTCGTGTGTCGAGCAAGAGGAGTTGGGACGGAGCAGCAGTGAGGTCTGGACAGCCAGTACTAACCCGACCGCTGACGACACACACGCATTGTCCGAGTGAAGGATGTGGTCATGTGGTCGTGAGAGTGCACGACCGCGTCAAGGGCAGGATTCAGCGAGTTCTAGTTGAATGGACCGTGATATTCAAGTAGTACAACTTTCACCTGTGTGTGTGTGTGTGTGGGTGTGTGTGTGTGTGTGTGTGTGTGTGTGTGTGTTCGTCCGTCGAAGTGACCTCATGGCAATAAGTTGTCAGTCGACGATTTATACTGGGATCTTGAGTGGCACTTGAGTGGGGACGACCGTTGCTTGGTCGTTCGGTCGGTCGTCGCAGCGGAAGACGTGCATTTGGTCTTACGGCTGCTTCTGGCTTCTCTGTTTTTGTGTCGACTCAAAATTCGTCCGTCTTGTTTCACAGTGACTTGTTTTAGTATTGTCAGTTGTTGGTGGAATTGTTTTCTCGGATCGGTGAGTATGTCGTGCTTTTGAATGAGCAGTTATTTTAATGCTGTCTGCGTACTGGATTTGGAGGAGAGTTGCGAACAGACTTCAGTTCGGTTGGGGCGCAGCAGCGAGCAGGAGTGAAGTGTTTCGAGGCGGTGAAATATTGCAGCCGTTTGCTGTTTGACGTTATTGTTGATGGCCTTCAGCCCCAAAATTGTGAAATTTTTCCTGTGATAAGGCCTTCAGCCGTCATACAGTCAATTTTTTTTAAGACATTGTTTTAAAATTTCAATCTCTTTAAATAAAGTTTACGTATTTGTTCTGCAACCAAGAGTAACTGATTACGGCGCCGTCCAAAATCGTCCTGCCCTACCCTGAGAAACAAGGTCTCACACACACCACTTCCAACACTGTGCCTGACGGCTGACGGCACTGGCTGCACGCTCACGGTTATAACATCTCACGTCAGCAGATAGAATGTCTCGCCTGCTGCGCACCACCGTGACTATGACTGTCTCCCCCTGCTTCGCAGCCAAACTGATGGTAGCGGCCAAATCTTTTGGGACATCTGCCCAAACTCTCATAGACATATTGGGTTCTGGTTCCTCGGCAAAGCGTCTAGGGCCCTGTGGTCCTCTTCCTGGACGGTAATATATTTGCTTCATTACGTCTTGTTTGCTCATGAATATGCTAGTCAACTTTTATTAATGTCGCTCAAACTTCTTAATGACCAATTGTGCTTCTGTGACATTCAACACAAGGGCTCCAGAAAATAACCGACTATGTTTCCTCTAGCACGTTTCTAAACTGCTCAAACTTCAGCGAATTCTTAAAATTCTCGTTGTACTTCTCAAACGCTTTTGCTTTCACCGTCAATCTCAACTTGTAACGGATGACACTCTGTCCTAAACCATTCTTCGCAGCTGCCTCCAGATAACCCAGGAAGGACAATAAATCCTCATTGGCTTGCTAAAAGAGGGAGAAATCAAATTAGTGGCGGCTGACTGCAGTGATGGAGTAGATAAACTGGACGATACCAAACCTGCTCTCCAAGAAAACATTTGCTTATGCATTTCGGCCTTCACCTGACTTATTACTGAGTGAATCGCCTCCTGATTCTGTCATTGTCGCAACTTTGTTCCTAAAAGACAAAGAAGTACAATAAACAACAACTTGAGAATAATACCAACTGACACTCACTAATCTTGACCCATTTTGACTCAGTACGTCGAATAGTAGTGTGGCCGTAACAAATTGGTTCAAATGGCTCTGAGCACTATGGGACTTAACATCTGAGGTCATCAGTCCCCTGTAACTTGGAGCTACTTAAACCTAACTAACCTAAGGACATGACACACATCCATGCGCGAGGCAGGATTCGGACCTGTGACCGTAGCGGTCGCGCGGTTCCAGACTGTAGCGCCTAGAACCGCTCGGCCACTCCAAGTGTGGCCGCAACAGTTGCACATCAGACATTCCACTGAAACCAGACCACTACATGGTGCACTGTGCCCTAGTAATTCGCACTACAAGTGCCCCACAGCTTGTAAATAGAGCTTGCTAGTGTTTCCCAGGAATTGTGACAAATCATCCAGTTTCTCTGCCGACATAAATAATGCTTTCAAACTCCCAGGTTATGATGACATTATTGAATGATATCGGTTAACAGAACCAATTCTCTGCACATAAAAGTAGGAGACGAAAACAAAAAAAATCTATCCGCAGTACTCACCCCTCACTAACCGCTGCAGCCGCCGTTGCGCTGGGACCAGCTGCTAATGTCAATCTGGAAGAAGCTTCTGACATTTAAATGCAGAGGTCTATCGTTTCCACTTCAAGAATCCCGACATGCTTAAGTGTCTACAGGCATTCCCTTCCTTGAATGGCGACCAATGCCAATCTGGTGCATGTGCTGCTACAGGCATCCCACATTAGAAGTCCTGTTACGCTGCTGACTTCAAGATGGACACTGGCCACGTGCTGTCTCAGAGGCAGATGGCGTCGCTGCCATTGGCGCACGCTCTGTGGAGCGTTGCTACTGCACACCAATGCTATGAGTGTTCTAACTTTTCTGCTGATGAAATGGGCGATTGTCAATGCAATTTTCTTGAGCCAAGCTCGATCCACATTTTGACGTGAACCTATCGCCTCAAATTTCTTGAAGTGGAAGACATCTCTCAACAGTGGCGGCTGCCCCTGTGAGCAGAGGGTCGCAGAGGCAGTTCGCCAGCACAAGTGCAGGCTGTGGAGTGGCTGCACCGCCTTGAACACAAATGCTGCCCTAAAATGCACAATGCAGAAGCCCGGCTGTGGCTGAGGTGAGCCTGAGATGGCTCACAATATGTGAAGTGACAAGTCGATGGGAGAGCTTGAAGTACAGGAAGCCAAAGGAAAATTTGGAGTAGGAATTAAAGTTCAGGGAGAGAAAATGAACAGTTAGAGCTTTGCCAGCGACATTATAATTCCGTTAGAGATACCAAAGGTTTGGAAATGTAGTTGAACGGGATTAACAGATTCTCGGAAGGAGCCTATAAGCTGAAAAAAAAGGAAACAGTCTTAGTCGAATGTAGTCGGATTAAGTCAGGCGACGTTGGGAGAATTAGAGTACACGATGAGACGCTAAAATTAGTAGATGAACTTTACTGTTTGATGATGTTTGGTTTGTGGGGCGCTCAGCTGCGTGGTTATCAGCATCTGTCTGAAAGAAGTGACAGAAAGAATCGGTTGTTAGAACACGTTCTGCGACATAAGGGAATCATCAGTTTAGTATCGGAGGTAAATGTGAAAGTTGCGGAGAGAGAACAGGAGACAAGTATAGTACGCAGTTTCGAGTGAATGTTGACTGCGGTATGAAGAGGTTTGGGCAGGATAGAGTAGCGTGGAGAACTGCATCACGAAGAACCGTTCGATCAGTTCTGAGCATCCCACGCAGTACGCAGATTAGAAGTAACACTACGTGAAAATGTTTAGCATCCCGGATACAAGCGAAGTTTACAAGTTTTCTACAAAAAATATTGGATTTAGGAAATATATTCAAATTGAAATATTGCTTCCACTTCATATATACACAATCATATGCATATTCCATTATAGTGCAAAAATTCGGATTTAGAGACATTAACAAGCTATCGATACGTACACTACTGGCCATTAAAACTGCTACACCAAGAAGAAATGCAGATGGTAAACGGGTATTCATTGGACAAATATATTATACTAGAACTGACATGTGATTCCATTTTCACGCAATGGGGGTGCATAGATCCTGAGAAATCAGTACCCAGAACAACCACCTCTGGCTGTAATAACGGCCTTGATACGCCTGAGCATTGAGACAAACAGAGCTTGGATGGCATGTACAGGTACAGCCGCCCATCCAGCTTCAACACAATACCACAGTTCATTAAAAGTAGTGACTGGCGTATTGTGGCCAACCAGTTGCTCGGACACCATTGGCCAGACGTTTTCAATTGGTGAGAGATCTGGAGAATGTGCTGGCCAGGGCAGCAGTCGAACATTTTCTGTATCCAGAAAGACCCGTACAGGATCTGAAACATGCGGTCGTGCATTATCCTGCTGAAATGTAGGGTTTCGCAGGGATCGAATGAAGGGTAGAGCCACGGGTCGTAACACATCTGAAATGTGACGTCCTTTGTTCAAAGTGCCGTCAATGTCAACAAGAGGTGACCGAGACGTGTAATCAATGGCTCCCCATACCATCACGCCAGGTGATACGCCAGTATGACGATAACGAATACACGCCTCCAATGTGGGTTCACCGCGATGTCGCCAAACACGGATGCGACCTTCATGATGCTGTACACAGAGCCTGGATTCATCCGAAAAAATGACGTTTTACCATTCGTGCACACAGGTTCATCGTTGAGTACAGCATCGCAGGCGCTCCTGTCAGCTCCTGTCTGTGATGCAGCGTCAAGAGTACCCGCAGCCACGGTCTCCGAGCTGATAGTCCATGCTGCTGCAGACGTCGTCGAACAGTTCGTGCAGATGGTTGTTGTCTTGCCAACGTCCCCATCAGTTGACTCAGAGAGCGAGACGTGGCTGCAGGATCCGTTACAGCCATGCGGATTAGATGCCTGTCATTCGACTGCAAGTGATAAGAGGCCGTTGGGATCCAGCACGGCGTTCCGTATTACCCTCCTGAACCCACCGATTCCATATTCTGCTAACAGTCATTGGATCTTGACCAACGCGAACAGCAATGTCGCGATACGATAAACCGCAATCGCGATAGGCTACAATTCGACCTTTATCAAAGTCGGGAACGTGATGGTACGCATTTCTCCTCCTTACACGAGGCATCGCAACAACGTTTCACCAGGCAACGTTCGTCAACTGCTGTTTGTGTATAAGAAATCGGTTGGAAACTTTAGGTGTCACCACCGGCGCCAACTTTGTGTGAATGCTCCGAAAAGCTAATCATTTGCATATCACATCATCTTCTTCCTGTCGGTCAAATTTGGCGTCTGTAGCACGTCTTCTTCATGGTGTAGCAATTTTAATGGCCAGTATTGTAAAGACAAAGACGAATGAATGTGGGCTCTCATGAGACACGTTGTTACTTATAGTAAATGCTCTGTGACAGTGTGAGAAGACTTGTGAAAAAGAAACTGTTTTAAAATCGTTACTGACACAGCTGTTTGATTCCTTTACTCGTGTGTATGATATAGTACACGTTCAAGGAAATCTGAGCTATGCTCTGTATTGCAGAGTACTGGCGAACGGTACTTTTCTAATTAAGCTTCTGAGCGTAATTCAGTTTGCGATCGGATAAACGACACGAACAATTATAGGTCACACGATGGCTCTGGTTTGTATAGCATATATGGAACAAGTAATTCCGTAATTGAAAGCCTACCCCTGGGAAAGGGTGAAACACTAGTGCTTGTAAAAATTACATCTGGAAAGAATCGACCCGTAGAAGACAAATTCATCCGACAGGTATGACAGCTTAACAGCAATAACGTTAACACCAATAATAATGTGCACTCACATAGAACCAGCAACGCTCTATCTTCTGTGATCGGAAAGATCAAAGTGATGCAAAGCTCTTGCATTGAAAAGCGGCCAGAGGAAGTGGGAATGTGAAAACAAGAGCCAGTACGTGTAGGTGACATCAAACTACCAATAGGCGACTGCACTCGAATGAGCTGGAATTATCTGTCTTTCCATTACGAACGTAATGATCGGAGTCCTCTACATTTTATTTTTTATTTTTATTTTTTTAGGAAACACTGAGAAAATCATTACTTACAATGCTTGCTGCGAGGAGTAATGGGCCGTCGACGGCTCAGAGAATTACACATGGTTCACAATAAAAACGAAATTTAGTGGTGAAAAAGTACCACATCTCTTCCTTGTTACTGCGTCCTGACCCTTATCCCTTCGCCTCCGCTATCGGGCTCTGTTCCTCACAATGTGAATAAACAAATCATTTAGTTAATTTATTTGTCTGTAGCAGTATTAATCTATGATGTGTGGTACTAATCTGTGATCTATTGCCTGATGGAAGTGGGTGGACTCATAAGGCACACAAATAATCAAGGAGCGTTTTACAAGCTGTGACCTCACAACGGGAGTTGCCATCTCAGGTGATGATGACATCAGAAATCAAGCAGCACAAATTCCAGATGATATCGACAAGTTAACTTTAACGGGGTTTGCATCATCTTTTCTCACACCGTTGAAGAGCTATGAATGACAGACTCGACGCAGAGGTCATCGTTATTATACGAAATATCACCATACAGTCACACCTTAAGAACCAGATCGTTTGGATGAATGGTGGACTGTTATCCACTGTACCCTACGACAAAGCTTCTGGATACAGAACGTTTTCACAGAGTAAAGCATGTGGTTTTCTTGTAGAGTGTTAGTACTGCTTGGGGTAGATGGGGAGATACGGCTGCCTTAGAAATGCAATCAAGGTCAGTCTGCTCGAGGGTTGGTTGCATCAGTATCGCTGCTTTTCTGAACTCGTCTCAGAGACCGAGACACGATGCATGATGGATTATACAGCTGAACAACACAGCAAGTTCTGCGCCAAACTCGTTAAAATTTACATTGATACCCGTCTCTGCTCTACTGTTATCGCAGGTTTCAGTGTAATAGATGTTATAGGAGAGCTGGGAAGAGATGGCCGATACTTCCTCGTCAACGAGCCACAACGAAGAAAAGCTGGCTTCTGTGCGTGATTTGTTGAACTTCGTCTCTTTATCGAATTACGTCAGGACGACACGGGAAACATACGGTCTCATATAACTTATACTGAGCACAGACATTTTTGAAGGAATAATTCGATGTTAAAAGCCGAAAATTTATACCAAACTGGCACTCAAAGCCGAATCTACCGCTTAACGCGAGCGGTTGCTTCAACCACTTCGGCTATTCGGACACGTTCCGCGTTCGACCGAAATTTTCACCTTCTCAGACACTAGTAGCGTCAACTGTCGACTCACCTACTTGCTCGCAGCGAGTCCCGTTTTCCCGTCAATAACCTTGGGTTCGCTGTGGGGCGGCGGTGGGGTGGGTGGATTTCTGTGGCCTGTTGTGAACCTTTGACGGTTATGGTGGGACGAAGCCTCTCCGTCGTTTCTAGATCCCCGGTTTAATACACAATACACACCTGTTTTCCCGCAAGAGTATCGGACACAATTGCACATCAGCACTGAAGACAACAAGACAGTCACGTTGACAGAACATACACCACACACACATACATATACGAGGTCAAGCCAAAAAGTAACAGAATTTTTGGTCTATGACGGTGCGGGGCTGCAGCCACCATTTTGTTGTTATAACTCCTCATCCATCGGTGGTAGCGTGTGGTCTGTGTGTCTGCTACTTTGGTTTCTGTGACGAGTTAAAATGTGCGCTGCAATAGAAAATCCGGCCACTTGTGACGTGCGTTCTGTGACTAGAATTTTATTAGCAAGAAACTTCAAACTAATTGAAATTTCTCAATCACTGAAAAAGGCAAGGAGGCGATACAAAAGAAACGTCGGGGAAAACGTAACAGTTAATTCGCATAGTGCTCAGAGCCATTTGAACCATTATTGAAAAAGTTACACCAAAGTTTTTTTTTTTTTTTTCACGACAACGCACGTCCTTACATGGTCAATCGTACCCAAGAGTTCCTACGTGGTTTCGGATGGGATGTGTTGGATCATCCACCTCAAAACCTGGATTTGGTGCCGAGCGACTACCAGCTCTTTCCAGCAAAGAAGACATGGCTTGCTACACAACGCTCTCATACTGAGACCGTACTGGAGGCCGGCATAAACCAGCAATCGCAGGCGGTAGATTTCTACAGAGACGGTATTGAAAAACTTGTACCTCAGTACTGTAAGTGCTTTAATTTGAATGGCAATTATGTAGAAGAATAGCTTGTGAGTGTGCCCCTAAAATCCATATTGTCAGTTTTTTATTTTATAAAGTCAGTTACTTTCTGGGCGGTACTCATATAATTTTATCAGCTGTTGTGAAACTAATCGGCTTTGTGAAGCACAAGTTCTCAGTTTGTGTATCCAGTGGCACGCCACACAGTGTGGCAAGATTGTGGCTTGTTTGACGACTGTCTACGCACCCTGACAGCCTTAGCTCTCCTCGCAGCCTCCACAAACTCATACCTCCGTCTTGTTGCTGTACGCGGAACCGAGTCTCGCCATAAATGACGGCCATGTATCCTTCATGTTGCCAGTGCTGTCCCTGAGCGCACCACTGCTGGCGCGCCAAGAGAAGCCACAACAAATGGTCACTCTCCTGACAGTTCACGGTGCTTCAGACGCCTCGCTGTTCGTGTAAATACTTGTCTTGCTACAAACAAACCCGTTTCCTAACTGTTGTAGGTGATGTGGCTGTGCGAGACAGCTAGTTGCAGTACACAACTCCTCTAGGGAGCTAGTCGTTTGGGAACCATTGAGGTCCTGCATGGCGCTGGGTACGGCTGTTCTGAACTCGCCGATTCTATAGCCACGCAACAGTAGTGTGACATCGACCAGTGCCAGAAGAAACAGTGGAACAATAAATCGCAGTGTTGAAAGGCCACTGTCCACCTAGCGTGAGACAAAACAAAACGTTGTCAAAACAGGGAACAGTCCAAAACGATTTGTGATCAAGAAACTGTTGTGGTTGGCAGGAGAGCCAACACCGTGTTACTAGAGGAGGCCGAAAGGCACGCGTTTTAGCTCACGCAGGCTAGCGTGAGGTCTGGAACAGGACAAGGAAATTAGAATTTAGAAAAACGGACGTAGCTGGTGGAATACTTAACTTTAATCCATTAATGATGAACGTCGCTCTTGACGGTACATGATTCACAATATCAATAGTAACTGAATATGGCGCCTTGCTAGGTCGTAGCAATTGACGTAGCTGAAGGCTATGCCAAACTATCGTCTCGGCAAATGAGAGCGTATTTTGTCAGTGAACCATTGCTAGCAAAGTCGGTTGTACAACTGGGCGAGTGCTAGGAAGTCCCTCTAGACCTGCCGTGTGGCGGCGCTCGGTCTGCAATCACTGATAGCGGCTACACGCGGGTCCGACGTATACTACGGGACCTGCCGGCCGCGGTGGCCGTGAGGTTCTAGGCGCTGCAGTCCGGAACCGCGAGCCTGCTGCGGTCGCAGGTTCGAATCCTACCTCGGGCATGGATGTGAGTGATGTCCTTAGGTTAGTTAGGTTTAAATAGTTCTAAGTTCTAGGGGACTCATGACCTAAGATGTTAAGTCCCATAGTGCTCAGAACCAATTGAACCTACCGGACCGCGGCCGATTTAAAGGCTACCACCTAGCAAGTGTGGTGTCTGGCGGTGACACCACAGAAGCCCACTGTGTGATCTTTCTCAGACGGAAGAATGTAGATGGCATTATTCTTACCCGATACGTGCACTTGTGCTGAAATGGTAATGCTTTGCATTCCTAAGCATGCAGTATCCTTGTTACGAGTTTAAAGTACGCCACGTACTGCTTTCATGGTGCTGGAGTTTAAATCATCACTCACGTATCAACAGTTATATTACATTGAGGAGACAAAAGTCATGAGATGGCGATACACACATAAACAGATGGCGGTAGTGTCGCGTACACAAGATTAAAAGGGCAAGGCAGTGGCAGAGCCTTCTTTTGTATTCAGGTGATCCAGGCGAAAAGGTGTCCGACGCGATTATGACCTCACGACAGGAATTAACACTCTTTGAATGCGGAATGGTAGTTGGAGCAAGATGCGTGGGACATTCCATCTCGGAAATCGTGTGGGATTCAGTATTCCTAGATCCACAGTGTCACGAGTGAGCGGAGGATACCAAATTTCAGGCATTACCTTCCACCACGGATGGCCGGGGGCCTCCACTTAACAACCGACAGCAATGGCGTTTGTGTTCAGTTGTCAGTGCTCAGTGCTAACAGAGAAGGAACACGGGGTGAAATTACCGCAGAAATCAATTTGGGATGTACAACGAACTCATTAGTTAGGACAGTGCGGCGAAATTTGGCGTTAATGGGCTATGGCGGCAGACGACCGATGTGAATGCCATTGCTAACATCACTACATCGCTTGTAGTGCCTCCCCTGAACTCGTGACCATATTGGTTGGATCGTAGACGAATGGAAAGCCGTGGCCTGATCAGATTATCCCCAACTGCAGTTGGTAGGAACTGGTGGTAGGTTTCGAGGGTGGCGCAGATCGCACGAAGCCATGGAACCAAGTTGTCAGCAAGGCATTGTGCAAGCTGGTGATGGCTCCACAATGGTGTGGGCTGTGTTTATATGAAAGTTACTGGGTTCTCTGGCCCAATTGAACCGAACATTGACTGGAAATTGTTATGTTCGGCTACTTGGCAATCATCTGCAGCCATTCATGGACTTCATATTCCCAAGCAATGATGGAATTTTAATGCATGACAATGTTCTATGCCACTGGATCACAGTTGTTTGCGATTTGTTTGAAGAATATTCTGAACAGTTGGAGTGAACGATTTGGTCAACCAGGTCGCCCGAGATAAAACCCATCGAATATTTTTAATTGCACAAAATCCTACACCTGCAACACTTTCGCAGCTTTGGACGGATGTAGAGGCAGTATGGCTCAGTATTTCTGCTTGTTGAGTCCACGCTACGTCGAGTACCAGCACTGCTCCTGGAAAAATGAGATCCAACCCTGTATTAGGAGGTACCCAATGCCAGAATGCTTAGGTTTAGCGTGAGACTGAACAAAAAGTCCCAGTGACAGACAGCAACACCTCTCGTTGTTGAAATAAACTAAATCACATGCACTTACACAACGATTTAATCGTGAACAACAGATTCTACACGTTTTTGTGAACAGATTTCACCACCATTGACAACTCACACCTTCACGTGTACAGATTAGCCAGTGGCCGCACTAAGAATGGCGGGGACAAGAGTCTCTGACGGCTATATTTGATCTAATACTCATGACTCGTTGAGCATCTGATTTCATTTGTCCGTGACGTATACCACTCAACTCACCTAAAATACTCATCAAAGAAAGATTCAGTTTAATATAACCACTTGTATATTTGCAAATCTTGTCATTGTCGTTAGAAGCGTTCCAAAAGTATTTAAGCCGAAAAACGTTCGTAATATGTTATTTATCTAATATCTGCACCTAATATGACACTATATGGTGGGCAATGTGAAGAGCTGAAACTTCACAAACTTTCTGGGCTATGTTCTTATTGGCCCTAGGTGGCCCGCCAGTGACCTGTGAATTGAAACTAATAAGTGAAGCATTTTTATGTCCTTCCTTATGTTGAGAATTACATCGGAAACCAGTGAAATTACTGTCGTGAGTGATTGCAGCTAAATTGTTATGTACCTGATCATTTTCATTTCGGAGTATAGTGGTACAAGAATAATCATAAAATTTGGTGATGCGCACTCAGAGATCATCTGTATTATACCAGAAACAGTTGCAATCATAAAATACGACCCTAGTCTTTGAATAGTTGCTGTGTCTGTATCAATTATAAGTATCATCAGGCCAAACAGTTTACACGGAACGTGAAGTATTCTGCTGGCGAAAAGAAGCTGCACAGACAGTTCTGTTGCAGTGGTGCCGAAACAGTTTCCTAGCGACATCTGAAAAGAAAGAATAATTACAATGGGAAGAATGTCTTCACTTTCACTTGTTACTGCTGTACTTCGTATAGTACAGACGCCGTATAGTACAGACTTCTTTGTGTTTTTAGCCGCCTGTTAATTAGCCTACCTACAGTCGTACATTAGGAAATATAGTTCCTAAACAGTACATAGTTTACTGCATAGCTCACTGCAGAATATGAACTGAATAAAATTATCAAATTATACTTGGCGTGAATTTGACTATTACGCGACCACTGATGGTTAAGTCTGAAGTCGAATTGTTTCTTAATCAAGCACATTTTTCTTATCAAATAAATAACTGTGCTTAATTTTCTGACAGCCAGTAAACAAAGACTCAAAAAAAAAAAAAAAAGGTTCAAATGGCTCTGAGCACTATGGGACTCAACTGCTGTGGTCATCAGTCCCCTAGAACTTAGAACTACTTAAACCTAACTAACCTAAGGACATCACACACACCCATGTCCGAGGCAGGATTCGAACCAGCGACCGTAGCAGCAGCGCGGCTCCGGACTGGAGCGCCTAGAACCGCATGGCCACCGCGGCCGGCCAACAAAGACTCAAACACTTACTGTAACAATTTGTAGTTAAAGTTTACTGCCAGTCCACTTGATAGTCTGTCAACAAGACAGCTAAATTGTACTAAATTTATAGCGTAGACTTCACTCCCTGTGGACCCATGGGACTGTATGCTGCACAGAAAAATATGTCCAACACGCCATCACACTGTTGCGATCTAGATTCGAGAAGGCCCTCACCATAATCCAAGAATGAGACCTACTTCCAAGTTCCAGTATTTATCTTA